>NW_027523680.1:0-43042 GCF_052094955.1 Ictidomys tridecemlineatus | reverse complement strand
CACCGACCTCAGGGCAGTGCGAGTCCAAACCACAAGATGCCACTTCACGCCCAGAAACATTGTTGAGGCTGCAGATAAACTGGAACCTCCAACACTGGGTGACACTACAAAATGGTTCAGTTGGTGTGAGGTGGCCCAGGCCTGTCATCCCAGCAGCTCGGGAGGCTGAGGCAGGAGGATCGCAAGTTCAAAGGCAGCCTCAGCAACTTAGCGAGGCCTTGTCTCTAAATGAAATATAAAAAGGATTCGGGATTGACTCAGTGGTTAAGTGTCCCTGGGCTCAATCCCCTGCCGCAGTCCAGCTGCAGCAAAATAACTGGGGGGTGACGAGCAACTTGTGTACACTGATACAGCAGGAGTGGGAGCCGTTTACTGTAGGACAGGACGGGTATGTGTACATTGCACACAGCTCATCTAATTAACATAAAATAGATGCAGCAGTCGACCAATCAGGAATCTCCACACTTAAGGGCTCGCTGGCCTTACTTCACAAACCACTCCCTCTGCAAAATGCCAGGCGCCATCCTGACTTGTTTACAGACCCTAACAGTCCCCCGCACAAACAAACAAACAAAAAAGTTTGGCTGGTTTTCCAAAAATAATTAACGGTGAACGACCCTATGATCAGCAACCTCACTGCTTAGGAAAATCCAAAGAGAACCGAGGACGTTGTGGGTGAAAGATTCTGTGGCCCGTTCCCAACTTCCTCGCAGTCAAACGGGAACCAGGCCAAACATCATCCGTTGGGTGTCCAGGGCAGACGCTGTTCTCCTTAAAGAATGTCTGTGAAAACCATGAGATGGGAATCTTTTCCAAAACCGGTCAATGCCTCAGGGCTCACATGCCCTCTCTCGCCAAGCTCCGCGGCCGAGTGGTTCTGCCCTCCGATCTGACCCAGCGGCTCAGCCAACTGCCCTCCGCTGGGTGCACACGGGCCCCGGCACCTCTCCAAGCACCGTGCCCCACGGGCTCACCCGCCCCTGCTCTGCTGGCCATGTCCACCCCAATGCCACTGAGCAGACCCCGCCCAACCCAGCTCCATCTCTACATGAAACTTACCTGGAGCCAACAGCTTTCCTAAAGAAGAAACAGTAACAAAGTCCCTACTGATCACAGTCCGCGGAAAGAAAGGAGGTGCGGTGACTACTGAATAGTTAGCACCCAAGAACTCGGGGATCATCCTGTGCACGGAAAGCACTCGTTGTGTTTTCCTGAATACGCTAAGAAAGTAGCAGCCCTGAAGCATGCAGCAGGTGCTCAATAACTACTCAGGAATGGCTGAAGTGAGCACTGTCTATGAGAACTCTGTGATGACGGAGGCGCTAGATCCACAGTCCAGCCACAGGGCCTCCAGTCACATGGGGCCACGGAGCCCCCAAACGTGGCTGATACAAGAACCACTTGCAGTTTTATTTAATTTTAATTAATTTTAGTGGAATAACCACCTGGCGAACTACTGGACAATGCAGTTATGAAACATCCAGAAACATCCAAGACAAAAGCATTTGCCGTTGGTTAACAGAAGACTTGGGAAGCAAAGCTGTGCAGATGAAGGGCTGAGGAAGAGTACCACAGTCTGAAGGAACGCTTTCTTCCTAAAATCCACACTAGAAAGGACTAACGGGCCAAAAGTATCAGATTCTTCCTTGGCAACTGAGATCTCATCATTTACTTCAAGTTGGCAGCACGGACTGCAGCACTCTCACCCACAGGCGTGATTTTACTGAAGTGCTTATGAACGTGTGGCTCACTGCGAATCACGCCACGCAAAGCCGCGCGTGTGGAAACCCCACGGCTGTTCCACGGTTGGGTATCTTTGGATCGGAGGGGTTTTGAGTCCCCAAGTCGCTCAGTGGTTTCCAGAGATGGAGGAGCACTGGATGCTGTCCTTCAGGTAGTAAAAGGGTCAGGTGAGCTGCCTTCCTGTGGGTCCTGTCCTGAGAGTCAGAGAGAATCAGGGTGCAGGGGGATTGGCCCCAGGACCCCAGGGATGCGAACATCCAGGTGCTCTGGGCCCTTGTGTTAAACGGCACAGAGCTGACACACAACCTGCACACTTCCCCCACATACTCTAAATCGCCTCTAAAGTATTTATAGCACCGAATACCACACAAATGCTACGCAAATAGTTGTTTAAATATATTGTTTAGGGAATAACGACAAGAAAAAAAATCTGAACACATTCAGTAGAGATGCAATGTTTGTCTCCATGATCCACGGCTGGCTGAGCCAGCAGCTGCGGAAGCCACAGTGACGGAGGGGCCCCTCCATCTGGGTGGCTTTCACGGATGCTCAACTTTCACACGTTCCAGTCCACAGTCCGACTGCATCACCCGACACGGATTCTTCCATCTTCTCCTCACCCTGCAGAGGAAAGGCTTGTGGATGGATGCTCTGGGGGACGGATTCTTGGGTCCCCTAGGTAGGTGGTCCTCCATGCTGACCAGCCCTTTCCCTTCCTCTTTGTCCCACCCTGACACCAGGCACCCTGTGCAGTGGCCAGTCTTCTGTCCTGGGCCCTGTGCGGACAGGGAGAGCCAGAGGAGGCTGGTGACAGTTTCAACCCCTCGTTGCAGAATGACACACACCCTCAAGGCTAACGGTCACTGCCAGCCACCTCCTGTCCCAGGCCCACTCCTGGAACCACAACGAGTGGACCTCGAACTCTGCATGCATCAGACACAGACTGTGAGCCCCAACTCAAATTTTCTGATTTAGGCAGTTCTGAGCTGGCTCACGGACTTGCATTTCTAACCAGCTCCCAGGAGACAGTGATGCTGCAGGAAGACACCCCAGAGCACCCAGCACCCACTCATCTCACACCCCGACCTACAAAAATGCACTTCCCTGAGACACAGTGTTCAGCCTGCTGCACAAAGGCAGCCCGAGCCCAGGAGACCGCAGGCCCGTTCAGGTGAGCTCGTGGATGCAAGTCCCCAGTGATGCTCTTGGCCACCAATCACGTGTGAGAGTCAGTGTGTGTGTGTGTGTGTGCGCGTGTGCATGCCCACATCTGCTTTTGGTGCCTGGCACAAATATCCACTTCTCAAACTTATCACTTGTCTCTGAACAAGCCCCAATTCCCCAATTTCCCGTTCCTAATCCTTCCCCAACGCAAAATGCGTACACATACCTGAGTTTCTCGTACGGCACAGATTCTACAGACCAGCCATCGACAGGAGCTCTAACTCAGGATAACAGCAAGCCTCGGGCTAGAGATCCCACCAGGGGTGTGCATGGGGCCCTGTCCACGGACAGAACTTGAGGGCCAACCCAGAGGTGAGACGGCGCCCTGGAGGAGAATCGGCAACCGCCTGGAGACAAGGCTTTCCTCTTGGGGAGGAAAAAGGAACCCGACTTCTTCCACACATGACATCCAAGCACAGTTAAGAGGACACCCCAAAGGCTATCCTTCAACAAGACTTAAAACATAGGGCTGGAGATGTGGCTCAAGCGGTAGCGCGCTCGCCTGGCATGCGTGCGGCCCGGGTTCGATCCTCAGCACCACATACCAACAAAAATGTTGTGTCCGCCGAGAATTAAAAATAAATATTAAAAATTCTCTCTCTCTCTCTCTCCTCTCTCACTCTCTCTTAAAAAAAAAAAAAAAAAAAAGACTTAAAACATAAACGTGGGGCAAGTTCTCAAAGTTCAGTCCCCGTTGCCTGATGCAGAGATGCATCCATCTTTTGTAAAAGATCCTGCGCCTTAGCCCTGAGGGGACCCCGAAGCCACTGCACGTGGTAAAACAGGCACCAAAGGACCAAGGCTGTACGGTTCCACGCCTGTGAGCAGTGGAACCTAAAGACCAGAAGGCAGAATGGAGGCTGCCAGGGGCTGAGGGAGAGGCAGTGGGGAATCGTGGGGACAGAGTTTCAGTTTTGCAAAATGCAAAGAGCTCTGGAGACGCAGGTGATGACCATTTCCCATCAGTGTGAATGGACTCAGTATCACTGAACCGCACCCCAGCAAATGGTGAAGACGGCCCATCTTATAGTGCTTACGTTATCACAAGCTTAAAAAGTAAAGTGATAATAATAATAATAATAATAATAACAATGCACACTTTTTGCAAAGTGTTCTGTCACTGAATTTCGTGAAATGCCACTTTTTTTCCCCACCCCGTTTCCCAGTGCGGACTCCACCCAGCAGAGCCAGGGAATCTTTCTGACCATGAACCTTTGGCGAACACCAGAACTGTGTTCTGGCCTCAGCTGGGTCAGAGGTCACAGTGTCCCCGGGAGCACAGAAACCAGGACCCTGCGTTCTTTTGGTGGTCACAACCCTCGGTGGCCTGGAACACGGCTCCAAATCCACCTCAGTGTGACTCAGTGGCCCGTGATTCCCGTCCCCAGGGACCTCCTCGCCAACCCTGGAGCAGCAAGGAGCCCTCCCCGCTCAGCTCCAAAAGCCTGAGGGACTCAGACCAGGGGCCAGAGGCCAGGCGCTGGGCCACCCGTCCCCACTTCCGCCTGCTCTCTGCTGAGATACTGTCATCGTCCACTTGGCTGTGGCTCACCCCAGGGCCAGCTGTGGCGTATTCCTGATGCGGTGGCATCTGTGGTCCACTAACTGGGAGGAGACTGCTCCTTCCTCCACTAGCCAACCGCAGAGGCAGCCATGGCCTCCTTCACCTGCAAACCAACCACGCCAGAGTCCCGCCTCCGGGCATCCCTGCCAGCCAACGTCCCCTGCCCTGTCACCCCAGGGCCGGCTTCCAGGAACCCGGCAGCAAGGGACAGACACCCTCATCCCCACAGTGTGGCTTGAGCCCTGGAGGCTACACAGAGGTCAGAGGGCACAGCAGGCTCCAGTGTTGGCCCCTGCTCACACCCAGGGGACAGGGGAGGGAGGGAGAGGCCAGTGGGCCTCTGGCACACAGAAAAGTCTGAGAAAGCCAAACTGCTCCAGCCGACCCAGACGGGGTCAGACTCTGGCCAAGCCATGCAACAGTAGCCCCCACCCTTAGGCACAAGGAATGCATTCTAAGACCCAGGAACCCATTCATGCCGAGACCTGAACACAGGAGTGCAGTTTTTCCTGTATATAATACCTATGATAAAGTTTAATCTACAAATTGGGCACTGTAAAGAATTAACAACCACCAATAATACAGTACAACATTTATAACACTGTAATACAATTGCCAGGATACAAGCACCGCAATACCCCATCAGAAGATTTAATAACTGAGATGGCTACTGAGTTACTAATGGGTGGGTCGTGTATACCGAGTGGATACACTGGACATGCTATATATACCACACAAAGGGATGCTGCATGCCCTGGTATTATGGAGCAGGATGACATGAAATCTCATCACACGACTCAAAATGGCACACAACTGACAATTCAGGAATAGTTTATATCTAGAATTTTTTGCTTAATACTTTTGGAACAAGATTGACTTTTGGCAACTGAAACTGCAGAAAAGAAAACTTCAGACAAGGGAGGACTACTGTAAATAGTGGAGTCTGTAAACAAGTCTGGATGGCGCCTGGCAAAATGCCAGACTCCAATATTCCCCTGGCAAAATGGCAGGCGCCATCCTGACTTGTTTGCAGACTCTAACACTCTTTCTCTGTCTCGGTTTCCTCATCTGTAAAAGGAACTAACAATAGCCCCTCCCCTCAAAGGCTATTCAGAAGACTACTAGAGGACAGGGCAGACCCTGAGACCAGTGAAGTGCTGGGAACTGATTCTGACTCTCAGAGGCAGCTGGCAGAGGGCTTGGGACAGTAGGTGAGGGCCTCTGTCCAGCTGAGGTCTCGATCATACAAGCTCCCAGCAGGAGGGTCTGCACGGGAGAGTGACATGCTTTTAGTAGTTCCATAGATTCAGACATCCAAATTTCCAAACATCCAAATTTCCCCCAACACAAGAATAAACGAGCTCCATAGAAATATATGTGGCAAACAGTCTTCAAAAAATTAAAGGAAAGCCGGGCACAGTGCCACACACCTGTAATCTCAGCAGCTACAGAGGCTAAGGCAGGAGAATTACGAGTTCGAGGCCAGCCTCAGCAACTTAGTGAGGCCCCGTCTCTAAATAAAATATAAAAACGTGTGGGGATATATATATATTTGCTTTTTTGTTTGTTTGTTTGTTTTGGTACCAGGGATTGAATCCAGGGGGCTTCACCACGGAGCCACACCCCCAGCCCTTTCTATTTTTTTTGAGACAGGGTCTCCTTGAGTGGCTTAGGGCCTCACTAAGTTGCTGAGGCTGGCCTCAAACTCAATTCTCCTGCCTCAGCCTCCCAAACCACTGGGATTACAGGCAGGTACCACCACACTGAGCCAAATCTTTTTAAAAGTACAGGCACTGGTTCCCAGACATGCCCACCCTGGAGCCTTTCTTCTGTGAAAACCCAAAGGAGAGGTGCTCAGGAAAACCCACTTTGGGAGACACGGTTGCAGCCAAGAGTGTTTGTGTTAGAGGCCTGGTCCCCGGTGGTGCCACCCACAGGTGTGGAGCCTGTGGGAGGTGGCCCTGGAGGGAGGTCTTGTGTCACTGGAAGCAGCCCCCCCAAGCAGAACACTGGCTCCCGATGTGAACACTGGCTCCAGAGCACACTCCCGCCACACTGTGTCTTCAATGGAGGCCGAAGAACGGGGCCACCCGATCTTGGACTCGAACCTCCAGAGCCAAGATCCACCTTTCCTGACTTCCCAAGCAGCCGGTGTCAAGGATTTCACTATAGTGACACACAGCTGACCGACACAGTCCCCATGGAAATTGTCCCGACAAGGATGAAGGAAGTCAATACATTCACCTTGTTACAGTCCCCGATGTGCACCCCAAGGCAGTGCATGCTCACCCCTGAGGGCACCCCACACGGAACGGTCCCCTTTAAAATATCTGGATGGCCCCACCACACCCAGGAAGATTTAATTAGGGTCATAAGCAGGGAGAAGGGGAACCCAGCCACCATTATTTTTTAAAGTTCTCCCCAGAAAAGCAGAGATTCCCAAATTTTGCCCTACCATTAAAGTCCCCTGGAAACTCTACACCTAGCCTGCACCCCACCCCACACCCCAGAATAATGAAAAGCTCCAAAAGTGAATTCCTCGTGCTGACAAGGTTGAAAACCACCAAGTCAGAGGACATCAAGAATGAACGGCAGTGGTGCAGGCCTGCCATCTCAGAGGCTCAGGAGGCTGAGGCAGGAGGATCATGAATGCAAAGCCAACCTCAAGAAAAGCCAGGCGCTAAGCAACTCAGTGAGACCCTGTCTCTAAATAAAATGCAAAATGGGGCTGGGGATGGGGCTCAGTGGGTGAGTGCCCCTGAGTGCAATCCCTGGTACCCCCCGCCAAAAAAGGATACAGGGCAGAACCGTTGAGTACCAAAGCTGAGGCACAGGAAACTAAAAGCCATGATCCTGAAGAACAGACAGAAACAGGGTCAGCCCTCAGCATCCACAAGCTCTGCATCCAATGACTCAACCCAACAACAGCAGGCTGAAAACCAGTGTGTTAAGCTGGGTCTGAACTGAACATGTGGAGACGTTTTCTTATCAGGATTCCCTAAACAATACGATGTAACAAGTATTTGCACAGCATTTACATTGCACTAGGCATTACAGATAGTCTACAGCTGATTTAAAGTATTTGGAACAATGTGCACAGGTTATCATCAAATACTACACTTCACACAGGGGAGCATCTCCGGCCTTTGGTACCTAGGGGGGTCCTGGAACCCATCTCCCAAAGATACTGAGGAATGAGTGTGCATTCGAAGGTATGATAAATAAAAATGAAACTGAAATAAAGGAAGATTTCATCTGCAAACTCAACACACTTCTCAAGAGAAACGGATGTGGAATGCTTGTTAACAGGACAAGGGGTGAAGAGGCTGAATCCTGAGAATTCGTAATAATCCTTAATAATTGCTTTGTTTTTCTAATTTTCTAGCCACTTAATCTGACAGGTATTTTACATCAAAGTTTTATGTAAAGTTAAAGAAAACAGCAGGTGTGGTGGCACATGCCTGTGATCCCAACCACTGGGAAAGCTGAGGTAGGAGGGTCACAAGTTTGAAGATAGTTTCAGCAACTTAGCAAGACCCTGTCTTGATACTTAAAAAGAAGTTGGAGGAGGGGGGGACAGAGGAGGAGGAGGAGGAGGGAGGAGGAGGGAGGAGGAGGAAGAGGGAGGAGGAGGAGGGAGGAGGAGGAGGAGGAGGAGGAAGAGGAGGAGGGAGGAGGAGGAGGAAGAGGAGGAGGGAGGAGGAGGAGGAGGGAGGAGGAGGGAGGAGGAGGAGGAGGAGGAAGAGGAGAAAAACAAAGGTAGGTAGCTCCTAAACTCAATCCCCAGTACCATCCAAAAAAATTTTTTTAAGTTAAAGGAAACAAATTAAGCAAAAAGGGAAAGAGAGAAAAATACTAAAAACAGAATATATATCCAAAAATACAACAGAATTAAGGCTAAATATGTCACCTCAATAAATGTAACAAGAAAAAACTAATATCTAAAAGAAAAATACAAACTGATAGGATCAAAACCTAAATAAAACTATGTGTTCTATTTAATATGTCTGACTTCAAACAACCAGAAGACAGAAAAAAACTTTAAATTCCAGGTACTGTACCAAAGTGGGAAGAATCATAATAGGAATGTAAGACATGATTTAACTAGAAGTAAAAGAGAGACTTTAAAATGACGATGGGTAAAAGTCCCGACAGGAATGTTGTTAGCTTACGAGTTAACGTCAGTATCCAAAAACAGAACATAAAATTTAAAGTACAATCAGAGAAGCACAGGATACCTTTAGCTCACCTTCTTATCTTGATCAGATCAAGACAAAGTGTATGAGTAAAGACACAGTAAAACCACCTAACATACAAGATTGCTCTTCCCTGAGATCACATCTAAGTTCCCATGGGATATAATAAATCATAACTATATTTCAAGCCTCCAAAAAAGGAAAACTCTACTCCCCAAACCAAAATACAGCAGATCACACTCTCAAAAAAGCAATGGAACTACAAAGGGACACCTTAGAAATATTTAAAATTCTTCTTTAAAAGGTTTGAATGACGGAAGAAAGAAAAACTGAGATCACAGACCATTTGGAGAATAATAATACTGAAAACCTTATGCCTTCTGTAACACAATCTAAAAGCCAGAGTCAAAGCTACCTTCGAAGGAAAGATTTATACCCCTGAGAACTCGCCATACTTATAATCAAACTGTTCTAAGATTCATCTAGAAAGACAAGTGGCATTAGTCAATAAAAATCTGGGGGAAATGAATACATGATTAACAACAAAAATGTTAAAGTTTACAAAGCAATGGTAAATTAAAAAGAGATAGAAACTGAATATTCCAGAAATAACACCAAACTAACCTGGGATTTTTATACCAGAAAGGGGAAAATGAATTTTTCACATTATGGATAAGAATAGGTTATACAGTACAGGATTTCAGGGACTCACGTTTTTTTAAGGAGAATGAATTAAGTTGTATCTTAATTCCACATAGGAACTAGGGCAACTCAGTGGTGGATCACATTGTTTGCATGTTCAAGGTTCTGCTTTCAATCTGCAGCAGCATAAATAAATGATCAAATTCTATACGAGCCAGAGTCTTAACTATAAAAATTAAAATCATAGAAACTCCCCCCAAAAGGATAACTATTTTTAAAAATAGCATGGCAATGGGACTTTAATGTATGATTAAAAACTCAAAATACATAAAATAAAAGCTGACTTAATTTGATGCTATAAAAGGTTAAACTCTACGGGAACAAATCTCATTCCTAAAGTCAAAGGACAAGCTGAGACCAAAAAAAATTTTCATATGATTTAGAAAATGACTCAACATTCCTAGAAACACCTGTAGAAATTGGTGAGACAATGAAGAACTAATAGGGAATCAGTAGAGAAAGGAACAATTGACTTAAAATGAGACCCTTGTGCAAAATGAAGATACGATTTCTATTTTTCAAACTCCCCAAGGCTGCCTGTGATTTCCAGGGTTGGCCAGGATCTGGAAAAACCTGGAAAGTTCAGGAACTGCTGCTGGGAGCATAAATTGCTACCACCTTCTGCAGACTCTACCAAAAACTCAACTACTTAGGCTTAGCATCCCTCATCTGAAGATCCATAATCTGATGCTCCAAGATCCAAAACTTTCTAAGCACCGACATAATGCCCCAAGTGGAAAATTTCACACCCAACCTCATGTGACAGGTCATTTTCAAAACGCTGGCACATCAAAAACACTGCATAAAATTACTCTCGTGGGCTGGGGCATAGCTCAGCAGTAGAACGTTTGGAGAGCATGCACAAGGTTCTAGGTTCAATATGCAGCTCCAAAGAAATAAAAAAGGGGGAAGGGCTAGAAAGAGAAAGAAAGCAAGAAAGAAAAACTACCTCCAGGTTATGCCTATAAATGCACTTCATGTTGAGACTTGGATCCCATCCCCAAGATATCTCATTTATCTCATTATGTACATGCAAATATTCTAAAATGTGACACAGTTCTGATCCCAAGCAGCTCAGATAAGAATACCTTGTAGTAACTTAGACAAAGAAATTTCATTTCTGGGAATTAATTCCACAGATACTCATACAAGTGCAAGGAAAAAAAAATGTCTAGAGATGTTTGCTGGAGAACTGTTTTATACAATACCTAAAACCCATCTTTAGATCAGTGAAATAAATTATGTACATTTACAAATGACGGATATCAGCAATGCTTTTTTTTTTAATGAGGTAGCCTGAAATGAACTGGTACAGAAAGATTTGTGACTATTGTCGTGAGAAAACAGCAGACTTCAATTCGGCATGTACCGAGATGCTCTCTCTGTGTGAAACAAATAAAAGATGCTCTAATGTGGACGAAGACTGAAAACCTCACATGCCAAGTGAAAGAAGCCAGGTACCAAAGGTCACGTAGCGCATGACTCCATCTAGATGAAGTTTCCAGAACATGCAAATCCACAGAGACACAAAGCAGATTCGTGTTTGCCAGGAAAGGGGAGGAGGGGAGTGGGAAGTGACTGCTAATGGGTAGGGACTTCCTTTGGGGGTGACGAAACGTTCTGGAACTAGACAGTCGTCATGGCTGCATGATACCGCGAGCGGACCAAACGCCACTGGAAAAGAGTTCATTTTTCAGTATGTGAGTCTTAACACAAAGGAGACACACAGACAAGGAGGGGTGCCCAGGAAAGGCTCAGAATGAAGCACGTGGACCTGGGGAGAAGGCATGGGACGAGGTGGGAGGCAGAAGGGCTCTTCATTTTACAGTTTTCCTAGTTTTTGTGTGTGGGTGGGTGTGTGTGTGGGGGTGTGTGTGTGTGTGTGTCGGTGTGAGACTGAAGTTTTTTGGTGTGCTTTGGTTTTTCTTGGTTTTTTACTTAATCGACTAATAAATAAATCTAACTACATTACCGTGATATAAAATTAAAACAGTTCAGAAAAAAGTTAAATGGAATCTCTTTTGATCACAACCCAAAGCCAGCAGGGACTTCTTGGAGGCCTTTGCTTCCATAAAGGACAGAAAATATGCAAGTAATGTATGGTGAGGGGTCTCCACCCGGGAATGACTTTTAAAAAGATAAAAACTTATAAATAAATGATTGGCTCCAGCCAAAGCCCCCTCAGCCTCACAGGGACCCTCTTGCCCGACACACACCACGTTCAAAGCAGGCCTCTGGCCAGGGAAAAGGGATTACGAGGAACACTTTTAAAAACTTGATCCTGTGCAGCTCGATTTATATCCACCACTGGCTTACATTCTTTTTCTTTTTCTTTCTTTTTTGTTTGTTTTTTTGTTTGTTTTAGTTTGTTTTTAAATCACCCCAGCTTTTAGAACTCGCAAACGTTAGGGTTATTTAAGCAGAAAAAAAAATGATTATTTTGGTTTTAACTGTAATTATAATTTCTTTAAAAAGTAAAATAAATGAGGCCAACATTTAGAATAACAGCAAAAAGTGAAAGTGAACCTTATTTGAACTCTGAAAACATACACAACCCTTCACTAATGAGGGGTAATTGGGATTGGGCTGTGCCTTGTGTTGTGATACCATGGATTTTCCTTCTTCTGTAAGAAATTGAAGATGACATTTTATTTCTAAAATTAAATTTTCCAGGTAAAAAGATAACATTCTGAATCTTGCCAACAGCAAAGGAAAAACTGAAATATGCTAAAAAAAAAAAAAAAAAAAAAAAAAAACCACACCTCCAGTCCTAAGTCCCCAGAGGCCACCTGGTTCCAGCAACCTCAGTCTGCACATCGCCAATTCTCCTCCTCGGATCACAGCCCGTGGGTGCACCCCAGCACCCCAAGGCTGCCCTGCATCGGTGCCTCTCCCTTCCAGGAGCACTGGCCAAGCTCCCCTCCCCTCCCCGGGAGTCTCCACAGCAGCTGGAGGCCCAAATGCCCACCCCACCCCACACGCGTCTTTCAGGACAGGACTGAGCTGGGTGAAGCCTCCTCTGAACGCAAAGAACACAGAATGCACTTCCAAGAACTCCTTCCCTGACGGAGCTTCCTGCCTCCTCCTGCAGCTGCCAGGGTCCCGGGAGCCCCGGCCTTCCTCTCTGCTCCCACTCCCAGATGCCCAGCTGCCCCCGACTTCAGAGGTTTCCAGTCCTGCACAGATCCCACAGGCTGACAGCCCCCGTCCCAGCCTGGTAAGGCTGCCTGCTTTGGTTAGCGTTTGTCTTTGCTGTTGCCCAGGACGCTGTAAAGGAAGCAAAAGCCAAAAGACAAGGAGAGAAGAGAGGTGCTGGCATCAGGGAGCTAGGCCGTGGGGGCCATGAGGCTGTCCTCCGACCAGCAGGACCGCTGGGGAGCCCCTATTTGGCTATGACATCTGGGAAACCCCACTGTGGGACCCCCCCATCAAAGTCCCCAAACTAATCAAGGCCCTTCTCTCCCAAGCAAAAAGCCAGAGGAAGGTTCAGGGACAGATGGACAGTTGACCAATGACCTCTGGAGAACAGGCCTCGAAAGCAGGGGCGCCCAGCGCATGCCACGGTGAGCACAGGACGACAGGCTCTCCAGGAAGACGCAGGTGCCTCCAACGCCAAGTGATGCCATGTCGGGCTGGGGCACATTGAAGTCCCTGCCCA
Source organism: Ictidomys tridecemlineatus (assembly GCF_052094955.1). NCBI lineage: Eukaryota > Metazoa > Chordata > Mammalia > Rodentia > Sciuridae > Ictidomys > Ictidomys tridecemlineatus. The sequence goes on along the minus strand of NW_027523680.1, from coordinate 29,955 downwards.
CAGCCCCAGCTGCTCTACAAGACATAGGTCTCTGCCAGTGAGATTGGCCCTGATGGTGGGGGGACCAGAGCTGGGGGCCAGAGTCAGCAGCTCTCCTCTCCAGAGCCCAAGCACCCAGCTACCCTTCAGTGGAACCGTCTGAGCAAGTAAATTCTTATACAGAAACTCTAAAAGTAAAACCCACAGCAAGCAGTACCAGCTGAGCACGCACTTGTGTGTGTGTGTGTGTGTGTGTGTGTGTGTGTGTGTGTGCGTGCGTGCACGTATAAGTTCACTGTGTTTTGAGTGTATTCCCCCAAAGTTCAAGCACTGAAATCTTAATCCCCAAAGTTATACACAGTGGCATTTGGAGTGGGGCTTCTGGGAGGATGAGAAGGGGTCTTGAGGGTGTGGTCCCCAGGACGGCGTTGCTAGTTTTCTAAGAAGAAAGGAGGCCTGAGCTGGCACACTTGCTCTGGCAGATGACGCGTGTGCTATGTTATGATGCAGCAAGAAGCCCTCACCAGATGCCGGCACCATGTTCTTTCCAACCCCCAGAAACACGAGCCACATAATCCTTTATCCTGTATTCTCTTTTGTAGGTGGGGAGCAGGTGCAGGGGATGGAGCCCAGGGCCTCGTGCATGCCAGGCACCGGCTCTCCCCCTGAGCTGCAGTCTTCTGATACAACACCAAAAAGGGGATTATGAGGGATACCATAGCCAGCACCACGGCCCCGGAGGCTTTAACGGGAACCTGCTGTCCCCAGTTCTGGAGACCGCCAGTCCCAGACCAAGGAGTCGACAGGGCCGCCTCCTTCCGAGGGGGCTTAGGAGACAGTGTCAGGCCACATTCCTGGCTCACACAGCCCTGTCCCCTGGAGTCACCCCCCCCCCCGTGCCTTCTATCACCTCCCTCCACATGCGAGTGCTCCTGTGTCCCCCCTAACGGCCTCTAATGTAGCCCCTCTGTAAAACCCTCTGCACTTAAGATCATGGTCTAAAGGACTGGGAATTGGCACTTCAACATCTTCTTCCCCTCCCCTCAGGAGGGCTTCGATTCAACACCTAACACCAGTAACGTCACAATGACCCGTAGAGTGACACTATGGTATTCTCTTGATGAAAAAGTCAGAACGTGGCTCTGCCTCAATCGCCATAGAAACTGCAAACTATTTCGAAAGACACCTCTAATCCTCTGTTTCCACATCCACATTCTTTTAAATTTCCCTCAGTTTGCTTTAGTGTCAGAATATCAAGAAGATTCGGATTCTTGTGGTCAGTTACACAAGGTAAAAGTATTTCAAGTTTATGGAATGAACTCTGGGATTCTGGAACCAAACAAAGATGGCTACTTTGGTCCGCAGTAAAACAAGCTCAATCCACAGATGCCTGTGGACACAGTATGGGTCTGGCTGGAAGCTAACTTGTATGGAGGGTTTCCAGAAAACTTTAAGTACGTCTAAAACGGAGTGTGCACCAGTTACTTTGCAAAGCCCCCACTCCCCTATGGGGAGTCTGAAAACCCACAGAACTAGCCAAGCCAAGTTCCCTGCAGCCGCAACCCTCCATGTCCCCAACTGCTCCTAAGCTGCCCCCAAGATCCAAATGCGCCCCTAGTGAGTTTAGGAACTGCCAGGGTCTACTCAACAAACTGACCCACCTCTTCCTCAGGGTCCCCTCAGGGCAGGACAAGGGCTCTTTATGAAGCAAGGTGGGAGACAACGGGGAGAGGTGCCTACCATGTCAGCGGCCCCCTGCTCCTTGGTCATCCCCCAGCATCCACAAGGGCCTGGTTCCAGGACCCCGAGATACCCTTACAAAAACAGTGGAACTGCATATGAACTGCACACGTCCTCCTGCAGAGTCCAGTCACCCCCAGATTGTCTACGTGTCGTTTTACTCACATGGTTCCACACAGGACTCAGTGTGTGGCACAGAACTCCCTGGAAGTCTTTTTGGTTGGACCTGCAGAAGGGAAGGGCCCACTGCACTCCAGCTTGTCGGGATAAAGGTTTTCCCTGAGAGTTTAAAGGAAGGGTACCACACGGGGTCACTAGGCCTCGGAGGTACAAATGGTACAAGAGACGTGACTCTTTTTATTCTCCTATGATCGCAGCCTCCTTGTTAGGGTAAGTAAGTAAAGGGACAACTGCCGTTAAGAGGGGAACCCACCCTCCCCTCCCCAGGCAGCCCCCCCACCACTGAAGTGCCCCTCCCCCGTTGCCGGGAACTGAGCCCAGGGCCAGACGCACTGAGCTACATCCTCATCCCTTTTTATTTTTTTATTTTTATGTCAGGGTCTCACTGACCCAGAACTTGAGTCTTCAGCCTCGGCCTCCGGGGTAGCTGGGTGACAGCTATTTTAAGGTCTTATTCTTGAAGTGAGAAGCAATGCAGAAATAGAGAGAAGCAGGCGTTACCAAGTCAGTGACATGCAGTGCACACCTATCTCTGTATAATCTGATTTTCTCCCATCCAGAAGAGAACCGCTTTGAACTCTCCCTCATTAGCACCCGCTGGTTTCTGTATTCACTGAACTGCTACATGTCAACCCACAGCTGAGAAGGGGTGTGGTTTATTTAGCTCCCATTCAGACAGGTAGATTTCTCCAAAATCGCACCATTCCCATGGCATGCACCATGAACAGCTCATGTACCGCTCAGCAGACCACAGAATATGTGATTGTAAATGCTGATAAACTTTGCCAAGTGGCCCTAAAAGGGGAAATTTACACACCACAGTGCCACACTCCCCGCACTGAGTTTTACACACCCCCTGCTTACTTCAGACATCAGCTGCTGGAGGAGTCAAGAGAGCATTGGGGGCTGGGGTTGTAGCTCAGGGGTACAGCGCTTGCCTAGTGTGTGCAAGGCACTGGGTTCGATTCTCAGCACCACATAAAAATAAATAAAATAAAATAAAGGTCGGTTGACAACTAATATTAAAAAGAGAAAGAGAGAGCACTGGATTGTGGTTTTCAAATAGACAATGTCTTGGTAACGCGGCCGAATTTTCCCTCTGTATGTCCTTCTGCAGTCCACCTGACTGCACCTTCACTCTAACCCTCCTTTCCTTTCTCCTCCTGTGGTGCTAGAGACAGAACTGGGGCCCAGCACTTGCTAGGCAAGCACCACCACTGAGCTGCACCCCGCTCTTCTCAGGAGCTCCTGTGTGTTCTGCTGTCCACAGCGTCCTCTGTCCTCCTAGTTGTAAACTCTCTCTCCACCCACAGCCTGGATTTTCAAGGGAGAGGTCAAAACCTTCACATCCAAAAGGCAGAGAATTGAGTATTTTGTGGTCGGAAAACTGGAGGAGGAACACCCCTGAAGGCTAAAATGCCTTCTTCTCTCCTTTCTCCACCTTGATGTCGGGTTGATTCTAATAAACCCAGGGCTCCAAGAATGGTGGGGAGTGGCCCGTTCCACAGTCTGCTTCCGGCTGCTTCCCCTAGACACAGCACAGTGCTCCCCAAGACAGCTCTAGGGAGAAAGGAAACTGGAGGCCGGGAGTAGCCAGGGCTGAGCAGCCCCTGCCTGAGCTTCACTTTTCTATACCTGTGTGCAATAAGACCTGGGGGGTCTGGGGGGGGTGGCCAGAGACACTCTAAGCCTCCAAGACCACCCCAAGCTTGTGCCCAGGACCCAGGGGTCCACACAAATGCAGAAAGAAAGAAAAAAAAAAAGCACTTTCTGGAATTCAAAGCCCAGGGGAATCCCGGGGTGTGGCTAAAGAGCAGTTTGAATAGGGGCAGGGAGAAGGAACCAAGACTGGGAAAGCCAAGGTACACGGATGCCCTGTGAGTGAATCCGGAGCCAGGGCCCTTTCGAGATGCTGGAAAACCGAGGAGGACTTGAATATCACACCAGAAAGACTGGGGCTGATGCTGCTGCCTGTAACCACAGCGCAGGGATTATTTGGGAAAAAAAGTTATTTCCAAACTTAATTCTGACACATTTGGGGGGGGGACGGACGCTGCCTGAGACCCACGCAGCTGGCCAGGGGACATGAAAACAAACAACAGTCACTATTGACTGAAGCCAGGCAAAAAATACACGGGTGTTCTGTTTTAGTCCATTCCTGCTGCGGTGACAAATATCACAGACCAGGTAACTTCTGAACAAGAGGAATGTACCTCTCACAGTTCTGGGGGATGGGAAGTCCACGGTCAAGGTGCTGGTAGATTCGGTGTCTGGTAAGAGCTGCTTCTCCGCTTCCAAATGGCACCCAGAGGGGGACTCTGGTTCCTCACATGAAGGAAGGCAGAAGGGCAAAAGGCCTCAGCTGCTCCCTTCAACCTGTTTCTAAGAGCAGGATCGAAAGGGTGGAGCCCTTAGGACCTCCCAAAGGTACCACCTCCTGCCTCCATCACACTGGGCGGCAGCTCCCCATGTGATTACCGGAGGGACACAACATTCAGATCACGGCAAACTCACTGTAATACTCTGATTTAAAATACATGGGAGCTTTCTGTAATAAAAATGGTGAGGGGGAAAGAAAAGTTAAAGTTCTGGCCATCCAGACCACAAGACTGAGACGTTTCCGTCCCTTCAATGAAAGGCTATCTGGCCTCAGAGCACCTGGATCCTGCCCCTCCCCGAGTCCCTGATAAAATCTTAACCATCTGAGTCTTTACACCTGTCAACAGCCATACATTGGTATCACTTGCCACTTTTAATTCATTTAATTGATTTCAAGTTGATGGAGAAGTTGCAAGAATCCGACTGAAACTCCTCACTCAGGTTTTTGCATCTTGCCCCAAGGGCTGTAGAATATCAAGCTTCAGAATATCAGGCACACCTTTCAGCTTCTGCATTGAGAACAGGATGCAGACCTCAAATCCCTGGATCCCGCTACATTTTGGTGTGTAATTCTTAAGAGCAAGGACACTCCCTTACTTACTAAGAAATTCAGGAAAGCCAACGTGAGCGACACTTTTTAATACCTTCCACCCACCTTCCGGTTTCATCAGCGGTTCCAATAACTCCCACAACAGCACGTTCTCTCTCCCCGGCACAGCTGCGTTTGGCTGCCTCGCCCTTCAGCTGGACCCATCTTGAGCTGTTTTGCCTTTCACAACACAAACTGACAATTTGTACTGCAGGCCAGTGGTTGCCAAAAATGCCCTTCCTCTTGGCCTTGCCAATTCTGCTCATGATCCCATCTGGACTCTGGTCCCCAGCTGGATCAGTGTCTATCTGCCTGAACTCCTGATGTTAACTTGGATCACCCAACTAAAGGGCTGTCTGCTCTCTTCAGAACGTATTTAGTCATGATCCTCCAAACAATTATTATTGCAAAATTCAATTTTTCCAACTTGTCTACCTTTATGAGTGGGACATTTTGCTCTATGGAAGTGCCCTAGCCTCCCAACTCCCCCATTTATTTATATTTTGTAGTGAGTTAATGAGGGTCCCTGCAGAACGCACGGCCACTCAGAACCTCCGATGTGACTTTGTTTGGAAATAGTCTTTGTAGAACTAACGAGTTAAGGAACTCACGATGAAATCACCTTGGAATCAGGGTGAACCCTAAGTTAATGACCGGTGTCATCTACACACAGGGAAGAAGGCCACGTGAAGGCAGAAGCAGAGATCAGACAGATGTGGTCCCAAGCCAAAGACACCAGGAACCATCAGGAACTAGAAGAAGCAAAACAGAATTCTCCCCCCTGGAGTCTTCTTAGAGACCAGACCCTCCTAACACAAGGATTTTGGACTTCCAGTCGCCAGAACTTATAGAATACATGTCTATTAAGTCACCCAGTTTGGGGTACTTTATTAAGAAAGTCTTAAGAAACTCATATGCATATTTACTTACTTAATATCAACTTTGAATCGTGGATTCCTTTTTTGTTCCATAAACAATCCATGCTTATTTTTACTGCAATGATCTCATGGTCCCACATAGGGCCACTGGAGTTCCTTCAAGTCAGCCCTGTGTACACCTGACATGCCTCATCACTTAGGATCACTCACTCGCTTTCTTCCAAGCTCAACTTGCACTTTTCCTGTGGCACTCACATAAGCAGTCATCTCTCCACGACACACTAGCTCCTTTAACATGTAGCAGTGGTTAGGAACAAAGGTCTGCAAACCAGAAGGGCTCAATGTTATGGAGGCGCGGGAAATAGCTGTTACGTATAGAATTAAAAGTTTTACATATTATGGGTTTGTGATTATAGCATTTATATCTATATACATATGTACACACATATGCGAATATATGAAATCATATGAGTTACACCGATCCCTCCAATTCCAAGCCAATCCCTCCATATCCTTTCTTGCCATCCCTCATTCCATATTTGTGTCTTCTCCAATGAGAACCCTGGTCCCAACACTATCATCACAATTCTCATCACCAAATCCTGTGATTCATACATGACACTTTCAAAACTGCTATATTGACAGACACTACTATAAAAATCCGAACTACTCAGATAATTGCAAGATTTGCTTTCAGATAGCAGCTGGTCTGTAAACTGAGGCTACCCGGCCACAAGTCTAAGGCTTACTTGATCTCAGTTTCTTCCTTCCTTCACCTCACCCCATCAAATGTGGTCCTCTGTTCCTTTCTAAAACTGTAATGTTTATGCATTTGCTAGCACCCAGTTTTAGTTTCCCTGCCATCTGTAGTGACTTAATTTCTTTTTGAACCCATAAGACATCAACATGTTTCAAAAGTAAAAAACACAAAGAAGATAGGGGAATAAGTAAGCATAGGAGGAGACTAACTGGGCATAATAAAGACCACATAGAAAAAGGCCAACACTAACATCACACTCAATGGTGAATGACTGAAAACTTATCAAAGATCGGGAACAAAAAAAAAAAAAAAAAGGTGCCCATTTTCAACACTTCTATTCCACACAAAAAGTTCTAGACTAAGCAACTGGGCAAGGGAAAAGAACAATACCAAGCATCCAGATTGGGGAAAAAGAAGTCAAGTCGTCTGTTGACAGATAACATGATCTCACATATAGAATAAGATCCACAAAAATGCATTTTGAGCTAATAAACAAACTGAGCCAACTTACAGGACAGAAAAACCAACACACAGAAAGCAGTGTTTGCATTTCTATAAATGAACAATCCAAAAAAAAAGAAATTAAGAAAATACCTCAATTACAATTGCAGCAGAAAAGAATATAACACTCAGGAATGGATTTAATCATGGAAGCAAAGAAGATATAAATAAGTGGAAAGACATTCTGTGCTTTCAAACTGGAACATATAACACCATAAAGATGTTAATATTCCTCAAAGTGACCCACAAATTCAATGCAATGCCCATGGAAGTCCCAGAGATTTTTTTTTTTTTTTTTGTGGCTACTTAAAATGAAAATGAGGCCGGTAAGGTAAAGGAATTGAATGCATTATTTCTTTTAATTTCAATTAATTTTAAATAGCTACATGTGCCTAGCAGCTACCATATTCCACAATGAAAGTCTGCAATGATTTCAGGCCAAAATGTTTCTGTAATTTAACTGCACATTGTGCTAACCATCCCTCCAGGGGGGTGTGGAAACCATTAGGCTGGGATCACTGGGGATTTGGGGGGGGGGGGACCGACCCTCCCCCACTCATGGAGGACTCCAGCAGCAGCCACATTCTCCCCTGATAGCATATCAGAAGTGACAGCATGCTTACTGAAGCTCATTCCAACCCAATTAAAGACACACACACCCACTTCCCACTGGAACCTAAGTCCTTCTAAAGGACAAGCTACTTAGTCGAATTAAGTTAAATTTTTCCGTAATTATTTCCTTCCTTTTGCCTTTTGATTTTTGTTGTTGTTGTTCTTTCAGAGTTAGAACTTAAAAGAAAACATCCCCCCCCCCAAGAAATCCCATAAATGGTGCAAACCACACCAACACAATTCCCTGCTTGGGAAAAGCTTTAATGAAAATTCCCAACATTGTTCAATCACTCTTCGGCCACTCTTGTTAATATGATTTTAAACAGATTACATCCCAGACAGTTTTTACGATAACTGCACATGCAAGCAGAGCTGTCCCGCCCTTGTTTCCAACTTGGCAAGCTCCTCCATAAAACCAAATAAATACATGCTAGAAAAAGGAGGCGGGCACAAAACCCCTGCTGGTTGCAGCCATAATTAATGGGCTGCAGCTCCTCTGGCTCCTTGGATTTCTTCTCCAAAAGTAGAAGCCCCTTCTACTCACTGATCTAACTCTCGGGTTTCTTTCGGTGGTGTAGTGGAACAATGGAAAACCAAAGAGCCCAAAGCCATGTTTTCCTAACTCGTCCTTTTGGCCCAAAAGTCCTTTCACAAAACTGCGACTGGCCGTGCTACTGAGGGACAATCAGTCAAAATGCAGACCTCACTGACAAGGCCTTCTCCGCAAACCAAAGCCCCAGGGTTCCTCCGCTTGGAAACCTCGCCTGTGAGTGGTGTTCCAGGCGTCCACTCGGAGGTCACCACAGGGTTCCGGAAGAAGGACAGATCCTAACGACAACTTTCTCTACCAGGAACAGAGTTACCACCAATGGACGAGTACAAGGAAGAGCCAGCCCTGGTGGGAAATAGCAAAGTGAATACAAAGGTGAGCAATCTAGCCTTTCTGCCACAGGGGAGGCAGAGACATACCCACTAGAGTTCCCTCTCCAAGTTTCCAGGGGATGGGCCAAACACACACCAGAAGGCCTACCTCATCTTAAGAGGATGGTGATAAACCTTGGGCAGGGACCACAGTAGTGCATTTTCTTGTCCCTGATCTACAACCTGGAATTACATAATTAGAACCCTCCAAGGAAAAAAGACTAACCAGGAGTCCACAAATTTCACAGCACTGGGTCAGACTAGCCAGGTCCTGCCATCACCCCAGCACTTCACAGCCAGTTCTCATTTCCATGATAATGATAACTCTTCCCGTCCTGGCCTCTCCCTCTCCGTGGAACGCATTTTAAAGGAGTACCAGTTCTCTGGCTGAAATCTTACTAAAGCAGGATTAATCTTCCCTACCTGTCAGAGAAGTTGTTCCTCACTCTTGCATACCTAATTCCACTGCCTTCAGAAAGAAAGATTCCAAAGCAAAGAGCCCAGTAAAATTCAGGCTCTCCTGGGCTTCAAAAGTTCCTGAGGTTAAGACGGGGCTGAACGTTTGGGGGCAACAAGTGAGAGAGGAACAGGCAAACACCAATTACAGCTGCACCGTGAATAAACAATAGGAACAAGGCTTGACAATAAAAACAGAAATGTCAATGCACACTGCCTCATAAATCTGCAGACCGCTGTCACCCAACAGTACCCACGGAAAACGAGCATCTTAAAACCCAGGTGGCTTTTTTGCACATGAAACATTAAAAAATATTAAAAAGAATTCTTGTCGTCCTTCTAACGACAAAGTGCAGCCCCTTAATTACAGTGTCCACCCTAGATCTTGGTGTTGGGATTCTCAGGTAACATTCTTCTCAAATGGACACCAGGACTCAAACTGATCACATTATTAGAAACTGAAAAATTTCAAATGTGTAGACCTTTGCCGGGGACACAGCCATCATAAGAAAAACATGTTGCTTACTATATACAGAAAAACTTCTCTTTCCTCAAAGTCTTCTTAGACAATACGTTTTCATTTATTTTCTTCCAGACGGGTCACTATCATCATTTATTATGACCATCACTCTAGGGATCTGAGCCAGAAGTAAGCATTACTCTGCCCCATGAAAGGAAGAGGACTCTAAAGGAAGAAAATCCGGTACCACGTCAAGTATTTTGTCTTCTTAGGAAACAGCCTTCCTATAAAAATGTAGAGTAAGAACTCAGATATCATTTGAGAATCTTTTGATGTTTCTGAATAGTAAATCACTTCGTGGACAGAACATGCTCAAATCAGATACTGAACACCTAAGATTTCCTGTAATCAAATAACTTTGTACTCACATTTTACACATGAAATTATCATATTCTTGGGACTTTAAAGAAAAGAATTATATCCTACTTTTTCCCCCTCTCGAGTAGTATTATGTCACTAGAAAAAGGGTTCCGAAATTAAAGAAAATGTCCCTGGGATGGCTTTGTTCATTAGTCCTCACCATCGACTGGAATATGGGGTGTTTACTCCCGAAATGCAAGCGACTGTCCTATCCTTGTTACAGTCTTGATGTAAGCCGTGGACGCACCGTCCTTCCTCACCACCCACTCAATCCCACTCTACAGCAAAACCTCCCCCAAGCCACACGGAGAGCAAGGCCGAGTTTTGCAGGGCCATCAACCACCGCGTGGCCCTCGGCAAAGGGTGCGCCACCGCACTCGGAGCAGCTCGTTCAAAGCCCCACCCCTTCCCACCCCCAGCAAAAGGATCCCTTGATGGTAAAGAGGAGCAGGATTCCTGCAGGGGAGGTTCTGGAAGCTGGATGCAGCAATCTCGACGGAGGTCGTTAGCGAAGGGCACTCACATGGAAAGTGGCTCACTGACTTCATCGTGCACTGTGGACGGCTCCAATGGACAGCGATACAAATGTAAACCTCCTTCCAGATCAAGTCATCAGGAACGTTGACGTAATCAGCATCTGCTAAACCCCAGCGCCCCCAGGAAAGGGGGCTCAGCATGCGGCCGCGTGTCCACTGGGCCAGCCAGAGCGCAGGGCCGGACACCTGGAGCGCGCGGTTCGCAGCAGGACGCGCGAAGAGCTGAGCGCCCCGCGGCCTGCAGCTGCCCCCTGATCCTCACCTGCCCGCAGGGATGCGGGAGGAAAGCGGACAGCGAAACCCCTGTGGGTGTCTCACACGTTTCTGGGACTCCAAGCAAACCTTCGCAGCCTCCAGTCCTCCGCGGCCTAGGCCCCGCCCACCATCCCCCAAATCAGCCCCCGGGGGTCGGCACCGCGAGGACCCACGCCACCTCCTAGGGGCACCCCGCGCAGGTCCCCCAGCACCGACTTCTGGGCCCACGCAGTCGAACCCGTACTAATAAGCACCCAAGGGTCAGAGTTGGCCCAAAAGGAAATGCCACCGGGGGTCGAGCCCCGGCCCGCCCCTCCAGCCTCTCGCCTCCTCTCGGGTCCTGGGGTCCGGGTAGGCGGCGGGTCCCCCAACCCTGATCCCAAGAAACGCCCTTCGCCTCCCCCAGACGGTGAGGGAGGGGAAGACTTAAGGGCCAAGGAAAGGGAAGCCACGTCCTGCGGTCCCGCGGCTGGAGCGCGCCGGGGTCGGGACCCGGAGTTGCGCCCAAGCGGCTTCCCCGCGCTGGGTCCACCCCGAGCACTCGCCGGCCACGAGCCGCGGGACAGACGTGGGTTCTGGGGTCCCTGTGCCCTGCCAGGGTAACTTCGGGGAAGCAGGGCCGAGTCGGGTCCGGAGTTCCAGGGAGCACTTCTGCGGACGCCGGTCCGGGGCCCGGGCACGCCCTCGTGCTCAGTCGCACATTCGCTCGGTCCCCACCCGCCGCCGCCCACCCCCGGCCTCTGGAAACACTTAGCGTCCCCCGAGCGCGCCTTATTGGAACCAGCTCCAGGCGGCCGGGGGCGCGGGCCGGGGCGCGGGGCCCAGCCTGGCGCCGGGCGCGGGGCGGAGAGAGAGCCCTGCCCGGCGCCCCTCGCTCCGGAGGACGGGCGCCAGCGCGGCGGCGGGGGCCACAGCCAGGAGGACGGGGCGAGCCGCGAGCGGACGCGCGGGGTCTTACCTGAGGTCCCGGGTACGGAGAGCAGGAGCGCGGCCGCTGCCCAGACGGCCGGGACGCACAGCGCCGCCCGCCGCGGCCGCGCCGAGCCCCGGGCCATGCCGCTGGCCGTAGGCGCCGGGTCGCCCTCCGCCGGCCGCGCTCGGCCTTCAGGCTTCGGGCCGGGGCGCGGGGCCGGGCGCCACCACCCTTTAGGCAGCGCGTGTGCACCTCGGGCTCCTGGCGCTCCGCAAGCTGCTCCTCCTCGAGGACCTCGTCGCCCTCCTCCTCCTCTGGCTGCCGCGCGGCGCGGGCTGCTGGGGAGGCTCCGGGGCGCGGGCTGGGGCGTCCCGCCGGCCGCCGGGACGAGCGCGGGGGGCGGACCGCGGGCGGGCGCGCAGGAGGCAGGGTCCCGGGCTTGCCCGCCCCGAAGGGTAGAGCGAGGCCGGCGCCGGCGCCCCCTGCCGGAGGGACTCGCGGGCGGCGGGCGGAGCGCGCGGGAGCGGGGGGCCGCCTCCGCGTCCCGGCCCCGGCCTTCTGCGCCCGCCTCTGGGTTGGCGCCTCGGACCGCTGGGACACAAAGGTGGCGCCTTGGGGCGTCCAGTCGGACCTCGCGGGAGCTGCCCACGGTGCACTGGCGTCCAGAGCCGTCGCCACCCACCTTCGGGGGTCGGAAAACCCGGAAACGAAGGTCACAAATCACAGACTCCCAGCGACACTTCACCCAACCTCTCTCTCTACTGGGCAAATCATGGAGCCGCGGGCCCCAGAAACTCAAGACCCGGGAGGCAGAGAAGCGAGGGCTTGGCCAAGGGGATGTTCAGGCAAAGAAACTGACGGCGTCACCGCGGGCTCCTGGCCAGGCCCGTGGGGACAAAGATGTCCCTCCAGCATGCTCAGGCGCTTCTGGGAGTGGAGCTGCGTGGAGAGAGCCCGCGGGAGCGCGATGCCATCTGAAGCCACCGCAGCTTTTGGTTTACTGTTAAAAGCAAATTGTGTCATTTTACCCATTAAAGGTCGAACGCTATTTGTTCTTTGCAGAACCCCAGAACATGCAGAATTAATTTGCTTCACTTGTAAAAGACGTTTTGAACGCAATTCAAATAGCATATTTTCTTGCTTATTCTCGGTTTTGCTTAGCACATGCAAAGGTCTGGATTTGGAAGGCCTGATCCTCTTGTTTGTAACTGAGGAATTTCCTTCCCCCCCCCCCCTCTCTTGGAGGAAAGATTTGGATTATCCTGCCATTCTGTTGTTTGTTTTTATCTTTTAACTGATTACCAAGCAGTTTGTTTAGTGTTTTTGCTGGAGCGTTATTCTCTGTTAATTGGTGTGAATTAGGGAGAGACCTGGCCTCTGGGCCAGACCCACAGGAGGCTGGTGAGCTAGCCTGCCGGGAATTGCCCCCCACAGATTCAGACATGGCAGAAAATAAAAGTTCTCTAGCTGTGGTCTGCTGACAACATGGCGGCACCAGCCCAGGCCCCACCCTGTTCAAATTGTTTAGGCCTCAAGCTCTCTCTGCCCAATTTGTCTGGAGGCACATCTCACGCAGTTCTCATTACTAGTACAGATGAGGGGGTCTGATTGCAGCTGGCCAGGGCCCCCCTGGAAATCCAGAGGGAGGACGGGAGAAAATGCCCACTCTCGGCTGGGTGGTAAAGTCCATCAGACTTCCTGGGCCGCAGGCTCCTTCCTCGGCGGGCATCCTCTGCCCACCCTGGTGCCTCTCAACTGGGGGCTGCTCTGCAGGGTGTTGTTTGAGGTCTACCAGGTGTTTATCTTTGGGTTTTTCCTCCTTTTACCTTTCCTTGGGGGCCCTGACAGATGCTTTTAGAATAAGCAAGTTTTAAGAGTCGGTCTTGAAGCACTTAGTTCCAAACCCCTCCAGACAGAGGCTGCAAAGAAGGGTCCTCTGAGCCCTGCTCCGAAAACCTCAGTCTCTCAGCAGGACTCTTCTGTGGGACTGTGTACCTCGGAGGAGGAGATCCTGGCCCCTTTGGCCATTTCCCGTGGTTTTCTGGTCAATAACTCCAGCCTGCGTTCCCTGTCTCTCACTCCTTCTTCCCCTCTCCCTCTTGGTTCAGAACTGAAAGAGAAACACAGTAAGTAAAATCAGAAAGCACAAGCCTTCTCAGTGACCAAGGCCAAACTGCAGGCCCACACTCCTTCCCACCTATGTCAGTTATGGGTTGCTTCATAAGCAAAGGCTGCAGAATACAGCAGCCTCAAACAGTGAACTTGGCTTATCATTTCACATGATCCAGCAGGCCAAGAACTCGGAGAGGCTGAGCTACGTGGGATGTTTCAGAGTACCCCAGGAGGTGGCAGGCAGATGTCACTGGAGGCCTTCAGGGACTGGAGGATCCTCACAAGGCCATCTAGGTGCCTCATGCTGGGCAGACAGACGAGTGCTGGGAGTGTAGGGCCTTCAGCCTCTCCATATGAATATGGTCACTACGTGGCAGCTCCCTGACCCCTAAGGAGAGCCACACCGAAGGGGCAGGGTGTCTGGTAACCCAGCCTTGGAAACACATGGCATCATCTTGTCATGTGGCTGGGCCCTCTTGGTCACAGAAGAGATCTGGACAGGAACACGCACACCAGGAGGTAGGAATCACTGGAATCCCACATCACCTCTGTGGGAGCTGCCACATGGATCCTTGGGATAGGCCGAAAGCAAGAGGGAGAGAAACGGTGCACACTTGGTACTAGAAAAAGCAAAAGGCGACGCCAGGCACTCCTGGCAGGCTACCACCAGGCCTGAGGCACCAGGGAAGAACATTCCAGGTGGAGTGGAGGGTCCGAGTCAAGGCTTCCAGCCAGAGATACCTGAGAAACACCTGAGGAACATCTTGGAGACCAGGTTGGAGACTGTGTGGCTTAAACGGTGATTTCCTCGTGTTGAGTATTTTACATTATACTGTAGCAACGTTCGTTTTTTATACTCATTGACTATTGTCTGCCTTCTTTTGTGGAATACATCTTCAAATTTTTGGTTAATTTTTTAATTGGATGATATCTTCTCATCTTTGAGAAAAACTTTTTTGAGAAGTTCTCATTTTTAAGAGTTCTTTTATGAGTTCCAGATGCCAATCTTATTTCAGACTAAGACATAGAAATGCACTTGTCCAGCTGCTGACTTGTCTTTTCATTCAAGAAGATAAATAGCCAAACTCACCAGGATAGAAGTCTCCATTTCCCCACTCTGTGCTCCTTACCTGTCTGACCCCCGGAACTGACACAGACAGCTTGGCATAGTCCAAGGTCACTCAACCCAAAGTCCATTTTCAATCTCCCCTTTGGCCTTTCTGCAGCACCCTCTCCTGGACCCCTCCCTGCTCAGCTTTGATGATGTCAAGTTCTGTGGATGTCCTCCAACGGGACTGGAGATGTGCTCACAGAGGGAGGGAGGAGGCAAGGTTGCTGTACCAGTCTTGGTAAAGTAACACTGGCAGTTTCCACATTTCCTGCTTATAGACTACATCACCTGCTCATAAGCTCATCCTGACATGACACATCCATCCCAAACCACACTGTTTCTGTAGAGTATATTTTCTCTCAAACCATTTATTTCTCTGTACAGCTATTTAATCTTTCCTGTCTCCAAAATCTCAGATTCAGAAACAATAAGCCAAGGATTCCAATTCCCACGGAGAACTACAAAAGTTAGAAGTCCGCCAAGCTTGAGTGTGGTAGTCATCGTGATAAAGAAACGTCCTGAACTCCTCATCTCTGTCAGGAAGTGGGGGCTGCAGGAGGAAGCGGGCAGGAAATCGTTTTTCCCTTTGTAGTTCATGACTGGTATGAAGGAGGCTCCCACCTGGCAGGTGGTGGTCCTGGGGAGACTCATACCAGTCAAAGCTCTAGTCTTATCTCTTGAGTCAGCTCGGCAAATCAATGTCTCACAGTTTCTTTTCCTCCCTTGTCACCAGATATGTGATGTCTCAGCTAACGCCAGCTATCTGACGGAAAACCAGGTCGGCCTCCAACATCTGAATTCCATGGTGACTCTAACCGCCCAGAGTCAGCCTCAGACTTCACGGGTGTCCGGGCCCGGACCTCAGGACGGCACTGACTTCAGACGCCAGCTGCGCGTACTGACTCCTGGGTGCTTGCCTGGGATTTCTGTCTGACTTGCTGCACGTGCAAAGGTTCCCACAAGCCCCTCCTCTAAGACACCCTGCAGAACTCTGGAACACACTGTCCCTTACTGCTACTGCTTTACCAGAAGGAGAAAGGAGGCCACTCAGGGATCCCCCAGTGGAACAGACGCCTGGGGTAAGGTACGGGGTTAAGGGGAACGGAGCGTCCATGCCCTCTCCAGGCACGTCCATCCCCCAGAACCTGGCCCTGTGCACCAGAGCGGAAGCTCTCTGAACCCTGTCATCCAGAGCATCGCGTGGAGTCTTCACTGGGTTGACTGATTGCGCACCATTGTCAGGGGTGGGGTGGAAGGCCCCGACTCTCCATCAAGGCTTCATCTCTCTGCTGACCAGCCCCTAACCTGAAGCCATCCAGAGCCACAGCACCAGCCCTCCCATGGGCATCAATTCAGAACAGGTCTAACAGCTTGTTATGAATGATGACTGATGCGCATCACAGGAAATTCCCAGAGTGTTAGGAGCTCTGTGCCAAGGACTGGTGACAAAGACCAAGTATATATTTCCCATTGTACCACACACAGATAGTCAGAACGCTTCTCCTGATGCCGGAATTAAAAATAGTAATAATTCATTCTTTTAAAAAATCCATAAACCAAGATGTATTTTATCACCATTGTTACTACTTCACGATTATTATGTTAAAACACTGATGTCACTAAGATTTTCGTTCAATGATGTTTCATGTCTATGATATCTTTCAAAATCCCTTTTTAAGATGATTTATTTCTTAGTCTTAAAAGTGATGTAGTCTGGGATGGTGGTACTTCAGCAGGCTGAGGCAGGAGGATAACAAGTTCAGGGCCAACCTCAGCAACTTAATGAGACGGAATTTTTTTAAAGGGGGTGGGGTGGTAACTGGGGATGTAGCTCGGTAATAATCACTTACCTAGCATGTGCCAAGTACTGGGTTCAAAGTCCAGTACCACAAAATAGAAACAACACAAAGCAAAAGGAATGCAGACTCTTTATCCCCTGTGCATCAGTGCTGTAGTTTCAACAGGGAATTTCCCTCAAAGGCCTTGGAATTAAAACCCGAGACATGTGGTGCTGTTGGGAAGTGGTGAGAGGTGGGGTCTCGTGGGAGGTCCTCAGGTCACTGGGTATGGTCCCCCAAAAGGAATTGTGGGAACTTGACCTTTTCTCTTCCACTGGTCCCTGGCTCACAAGTGTTTTCACTCCAACACACACTCCTTGTCATAGGCCCAAAATAATGGGGCCAACGGATGATGGACTCCAAAACTGAGAGCCAAGATAAAACCTTTTCTCTTCACAAGTTGATTGCCTCAGTTATTTGTTATAGTAATGGAAAACTGACTAACACAATTAAAAAATCACCTGTTTCACTGGACAGTGCTTAGACATACAACCGCTCTCTTGAATAAGATAATCTCTGAAATACCTTGAAAACTATGGTTCCACTCGTTGAAGCTGCTGGAAGCCGAGACCTATGGTGAGCAGTCTTACATTCACCCTGCTGGTTTTGATGTATGTTAGGGATGGAACTGTGTTTTCCAAAAAGATGTTGAAGTTCTAATACTAGGAACAAATCCCTCCCTGGGGCCTTCAGAGGAAGAAGTCTCGCCCACACCTTGATCGCAGACTTCTGGCCTCAGGACTGTGAGACGATAATTTCCACTGTTTAAGCCACTTGGTTTTGTGTTCTTGGTTGTGGTGGTCCAAGAAAACTAATATTAAATAGTCGTGAGCATAGATCAGAGACAGCCCTCTCAAATTCTAATGATCATAAAGCAAACCACACAAAATTGTGGAACATCAATTAATCTCAACTAGACTACACACACACACACACACACACACACACACACACACACACACACACACACTACTCTCTGTGTCTCTCATTCCCAGGAGGGTGCGACTGATGACCCAGTGATCCTCTTGTAGATAGGAATGTGCTTACTCCCTGGGGTTGATCTAGGCCATTCTTGAGCTGGATCCACCCCAGTGACCTCATTAAGGAAAATCTAGAACACCCAGGAAAACAATTGGGTCCTCAACCTTTGGTGAGTGGAGCGGTCGTGGGTAGCTCTGCAGAGGGATCGGAAGCCTTCGTGCTTAACAAATCCTACTGTACTGGGTCAAGACACGCCCCATAAGGTCTCCCATAAGGTCTCGGGTCCTTCTGCCCACAAGGGCTTTCTGCCGCTGTGCCATTAATAAGCCGTGGTGGTCCTCTGTGAGGCTTAGGCCGTGCTTGAGTGTGAGGAGCTGGGGTAAGTTCAGACAAAGACGTAGGTCACGGTTCCCGCCACGGTTTACAAGGGCAGTGTGTACCACGATGACCACACGATGCTGCCTTTCTCATCACCCCATGAGCATGCATGCAGCTTCTCTCCATTTTCTTTTTATTTTTTATTTTATTTTTTCGGTACCGAGGATTGAACCCAGGGGTGCTTAACTGATGAGCCATATCTCCAGGCCTTTTAATTTTTAAATTTGGAGATAGGGCCTTGTTAAGTGGCTGAGGCTGGTCTGGAACTTGCCATCCTCCTGCCTCAGCCTCCTGAGCCACTGGGATTACAAGCATGCTCCACTATGCCCTGCTCTCTCCATTTAAAAAAAAAAATGTAGTTGTAGATGGAAAGCATCCTTTCTATTATCTGCTTATTTTTGTGGGTGGTGCTAAGGATGGAACCCAGTGCCTCACCCACACTAGGCAAGCACTCTGCCACTGAGCCACAGCCAAAGCCCCTCCATTTTTATTTTTGAGATTTCTTTTTTAAGGGATGTATAGGTGAAACCCGCCTGTGTGCACAATGAGGGGTTGTTGTGGACATGAGAACCGCCGTGTCAGTTGTAGGAAATTGTCTGCTAAAGCCAACGTTTTACTCTTCTGGGAGGTTGAGACATTGAACAGCCCGAGTAAGAAGCAGGGATAATTCATCAGACAAACCCATCTGCTTGTCTCTTCCACCACAGACAGTTAACAGGAAAGTCAAGACAACTGACCAGGACGCATATGAAAAGCAAATACTTAATTTGATCAGTAATCAGAGAAATGCAAAATGAAATAAAGTCCTATTTTTGTAATGGCAAACATTTTAAGGGAAACCGGTATTCCTAATCACTGTGAGTGGGAATGTATAGTGGAATTCACCCCCGTTGTGCCTTAGAGCTGACCTACTGTGCAGGTCAGAGCTGACCTACTGTGCAGGGACACAGTGGCACAGTGCTTAACCGTGATGTCCTTTACTGAGTTCGAATGCGACTTCTATTCACATAACCTTGATTTTGTTTGTTTGTTTGTCAAGATTAGTTGAGTACTTGAAATGTAAACTCTTAGGAAAAAAATGATCTGTTGGATATGATTTAGCCTAATGCAGGGGCAGATGCCTGTAATCCCAGAGACTCAGAAGGCTGAGCCAAGAGGATCAAAATCTGAGACCGGCCTGGGCAACTTAGCAAGACCCTGTCTCAAAATAAAAAGGGCTGGAGATGGTGTTCAGTGGGAAAGAAAAAGGTACGATTTAAAGCACTATTATGTCAAACAGCTGGTCACCAGAAATCTCTACAGAAGGATCAGTATCACTCAAAGCAGGCCGTCTGTGGACACTCCATCAGGTGCACGACAAGATGGAATGCACGTCAGTGCACGGCTTCCTTCACCCAGGAAGTCTTGCTTAGTAAAATCACTAGCTGAACAGTGAGCATAGCGTGCAAGGTGACACACTCGAGCACAAGTTCTTCATCTTGTAGCACACTTAAATGCAGACCAAACTTTGAGAAGCACCAATTTAAATCTTCTTTGTCTTATTTTTTTGCCTGTTTGATTAATCAGTGCCTGAAGAAAACTTGTTGAAGAACTCCGTGATTGTGATTTTGTAAATTTGTTCCCATAATTATGTCAGGTTTTGCTCGCTTGCTTGTTTTTTTTTTTTTTTTTTTTTTTTGTACCAAGGATTGAACCCAGGAGTGCCTAACCACTGAGCCACATCCCCAGAACATTTTATTTTTTCTTTTGAGATAAGGTCTTGCCAAGTTGCTCAGGCCCTCACTAAGTTTCTGAGGCTGGCTTTGAACTCACGATCCTCCTGCCTCAGCCTCCCAAGCCACTGGGATTCCAGGCATGCACCACTGCACCTGGCTGCTTTCTGTATTTCTCAACAGTGTTGTTAAGTACGTATAAGTCTGTGATAATTTGATCTACTTAGGCTCTGCTTTGTTTTAGCATGATGTGGGGTAAACAGTTATAGTGACTTCATTCCCCATTGTCTAATCTTCTGAATATATATTCTTCCCCTCTCTCCCATTATTGTAGTCTAGCTTCCTCATATCAGTAAAAACATGGACCTTTGGCTTTATGGACTGGCTTATTTCACTTAGCATGAGAGTTTTTGGATCCATCCATTTATTTGCAAACACCATTAAGCCATTCTTCTTTATGGCTGAGCAATACTCCATTGTGTGTATATATACCACATTTTCTTTATCTACTCATTTGTTGAAGGGCACCTAGGTTGGTTCCTAGGTGAATTGAGCTGCTATAAACATCACTGTGGCTGCATCTCTGTACTATGTTGATTTTTTTTCTTTATTAAATATTTTTTTAGTTGTTGATAGACCTTTATCTTATCTATTCATACGAGGTGCTGAGAATTGAATCCAGTGCCTAACACATGCCAGGCACGTGTGCTACTGCTGAGCCCCAGCCCCAGCCCTGCTGATTTTAAATCCTTTGGATATGAACTGGAGAGTGAGACAGCTGGGTCAAATGGTGGTCCCATTCCAGGTTTTCTGAGGAATTTCCATGCTGCTTTCCAGAGTGGTTACACCAGTTTGCAGTCCCACCAGCAGTGTGTGAGCACACCTCTCCCCCACACCCTCGCCAACATTTATTGTTGCTTCTATTTTTGATAATCGCCATTCTGACTGGAGTGAGGTGGAATCACAGTGTAGTTTTCATTTCATTTCTCTACTTGCTAGAGATGGTGAACATTTTTTTTATACATTTGTTAACCTTTTCTGAGAAATGTCTGTTTTGTTCCTTTGCCCATTTATTGATTGGTTATTTGACTTTTTGGTGTTTAAGTTTTTTGAGTTCTTTATAGATCCTGGAGGTGAATGCTTTATCTGAGATGCAGGTGGCAAAGATTTTCTCCCGTTTGTAGGTCCTCTCGCATGTTCTTGATTGTTTCCTTTGCTGCAAAGAAGCTTTTTAGTTTGAGATCACTGATTTCACTTCTTGTGCTTTGGGAGTCTCGTCGAGGAAGTTGGTTCCTAAGCTGACATGGAGGAGAGTTGGGCCTTCTTTTCCTTCTAGGACGTGCGAGGTTTCTAGTCTGATTTCTAGGTCTTTGCTCCCCTTTGAGTGAGTTTTGTGCAGGTTGAGAGATGGAAGTTTAATTTCATTTTTGCTAAGTATGAATTTCCAGTTTTCCCAGCACCATTGGTTGAAGAGGCTATTTTTCATCCAGCGTATGTTTATGGTGCCTTTGTCTAGTGTGAGATAACTGCATTTACATGGGCTTGTCTTTGTGTCTTGTATTCTGTTCCTTTGGTCTTCGTGTCTGTTTTGGTGCTGATACTAGGCCATTTTTGTTACTATAGCTCTGTAGTTTAATTTGAGGTCTGGTCTTGTGATGCCTCCTGCTTTGCTTCCCTCGTTAAGGATTGCTTTGGCTATTCTGGGCCTCTTGTTTTTCCAGATGAATTTCGTGACTGCTTTTTTCTGTCTATGAAGAATATCATTGGAATTTTTATGGGAATTGCATTAAGTCTGTATAGTGCTTTTGGTAGTATGGCCGATTTTGAAAATCGTAATTCTGCCTAGCCAAGAATAGAAGGACTTTCCTCTTCTGTGGTCTCCCTCGATGTCTTTATTTTGTGTTCTGTGATTTTCATTGTTGAGGTCCTTTACTTCTTTTGTTAGATTGATTCCCAGTTTGTTTGTTGGATTTTTTTTTTTTTTTGAGGCTATTGTGAATGGGATGATTTTTCCTAATTTCTCTTTCAACTGATTTTTCATTGGAGTAGAGGAACACAATTGATTTCTGGGTGTTAATTC
Organism: Ictidomys tridecemlineatus; assembly: GCF_052094955.1. Lineage (NCBI taxonomy): Eukaryota > Metazoa > Chordata > Mammalia > Rodentia > Sciuridae > Ictidomys > Ictidomys tridecemlineatus. The sequence goes on along the minus strand of NW_027523680.1, from coordinate 8,164 downwards.
ATATCCTGCTATTTCGCTGAATTTATTTATGAGTTCTAGCAGTTTTCTTGTGGAGGTTTGGGGACTTCTAAGTATAGAATCATGTCATCTACAAAGAAAGATAGTTTTACCTCTTCTTTTCCTATTAGTATCTTTTAAATTTCTTTCTTCTGTCTCATTTCTCTGGCTAGAGTTTTCAGAACTATGTTGAATCGAAGTGGTGAAAGAGGGCATCTGTGTCCAGTTTCTAGATGGACTACTTACAGCTTTCCTCTGTTTACAATGATGTCCATCTTGGGTTTCTCATACAGAGCTTTTACAGTGTTTGGGTAAGTCCGTTCTGTCCCTAGTTTTTCTAGTGTTTTGAGCATGAATGGGATGCTGTATTTTGCCAAATGCTTTTTCTGCATCTATTGAGGTAATCAGCCATTCTTGTCTTTAAATCTATTTATGTGATGAATTACCTTTATTGATTTCCGTTATGTTGAACCAAACTTGTATCCTTGGAATGGACCCCGCTTGATCGTGGTGCACTGTTATTTTAATGTGTTTTCATATGCAATTTGCCAATGTTTTATTAAGAATTTTTACATCTATGTTCATGAGGGATATTGGTCTGGAGTTTTCTTTTCTTGACGTGTCTCTGTCTGGTTTTGGTATCAGGGTGATACTAGCCTCAAAGAATGAGTGTAGAAGGGTTCCCTCCTTTTCCATTTCTTGGAATAATTTGAGGAGGATTGTTAGTCCTTCTATAAGTGTCTGGTAAAACTCAGCTGAGAATCCATCTAGGCTTACGCTTTTCTTTGTTGGTAGGATTTTGCTCTTTAATTCTATATTTTCCTTTTTTGACTTTTGTTGAGCTAAAGTTTTACTTACTATTTTGTTTGAAAGACATACATCATATTTCTATTTCATTGGATATTCTTAACAAATATACATAGTTAAACTTAAGTCTGAGACACACTGGGTAAGTAGTCTGTTCTTCTGAATAAGATTAAGAATTTATTGTATTCTAACTTTCCTCCAAACTATTCTATCTCACATGGCATTGGCTGGTATTTTATTTCTAGCTTTCATGAAATAAATATTTTTTTCTTTTTATTTATTTTATAACCAGTACTTATTAAGATGTTCTTTAAATTTTTTTTAAAAAATTATTATATAATGAAATTGATCATTTTGAGGTATAGTTCTAGGAAGTTTAATTCATGTGTAGATTGCAGTCATTCCCATCCTAATCAGGATTCAGAACAATGAACGGTATAACCTCAACCAAGCCCCTTGCGCTGTTCTTTGATTGTCAGAGAACCACCTGCCCTCCATCCCTGACGACCGTTGACCAGTCCCATCACCGTAGTCCACCCTGTTGAGAATGTCACTAGGTAGAATCGTCCAGCATGTAGTCTTGGAGACTGATTCCCTTCACTCAGCATAATGCCTTTGAAATTCATTCTGGTTATTGTTTCTCCCTTTTATGGCTGAATAGTATTCCGGTCTCTCCAGTTATTCATTCACCTGTTGAAAGACAATTTGGTGTTTCCACGTTTGGAGACCATGCACAGGGTGCTATAAGTATCTATGTGGAGGTTTTTGTAAGGACATGAGTCTTCGGTTCATCTGGGTAAATACCTAGAAGTGGAATTGCTCGGTTGTTTGACAAGTATGTCATATATTATATTTAAATTATATTATATTTTAACTTATGAGAAATGGCCAAACTGTTTCCCAGAGCAGCTGTAACCACTGCACATCTCCACCAGCAGCGTGGGACAGAAGCAGTTGCTCCTCATTCCCGCCAGGTCTTTTTATTGGAGCCATCCTAATCCACGTGCAGTTATTTCTTCCTGTGGCTCGAGTTTGCATGCCTCTGTCAACGACATGTATCTCTGCATGTGTTCATCTTCTAACCTCCTCTTCTATTTGGCAAAGTGTCTGTTCAAGGCCAATGCCATTTCTTTAACGAGGTTGTTAAAAAATAATTACTTCATAAGAAAAATTCTTGAGACTTACAGACATGTTTTATTTCTTTCATGGTTGCTTCTCATTTCTTTTCTTCCTCCTAAAATACGACCTTGGTAGGACTTTCTGTGAAGAGCTAACAATCTAACAAAAAGAACCTCCTTCATATGTATTGAAACATCCTCTTAGAACCAGCCCCTCATTTCAGAAGCATAGCTTAGCTAGGTATGGGATTTGAAGTCCTCAGTCATGTGCTCTAACACCATAAATACGCGATCCGGTTGTTCAGTGGCATTTTTGAAAAATTGGCTGTAAATATGATGGTCAACCTTTCACAGCTGATTGGTCTTTTCTCTCTGGTGGTCTTTAGGATTTTTCTCTTTAACCTACAGCTTTGCTCTAATATTTCTTAATATGAATTTACCTTCATTCATTCTCTTGGAGACTTGGAAGATCTTTTCAGTCTGAAGATTCTTATCTTAGTTTCTGGAGGTTTCCTAGACAGCACCTTTGGATCTCACCCATTATCTCTATTCCCAGAACGCAGAGACCTCTGTGCACATCTGTCTCCATTCCTCCCAACTTACCTTTCATGTTGTCCCTATTTTCAGATGTGTCTTCTGAGTTCCGCCTTCTAAAGGATTTTCTCCACTCTACCTGCAAAGTCTTGATTTTTTCAACTCTGTAAACCTTATTATTAAATGTGTATAAGCTGCTATTTTTATGGTCGTATTGATCAGTTCCAAGATCCCGGATTTTTTTGTATCTGGGTTTTTTTTGGGGGGGGCAGTTCATAAGTGTCATGCTTTTGTTTTGGAGAATCATTTCTTTTTCTGTACTTTTGAACATTTCTGACATACTGATTTTATACCCTCCTCTTGTTTTTATATTGTCAGGCACCTGTGAAGAAGCTGGTGTTCCATGGAAGGGGGCCGCTCAGGTTGGGTGCAGGACAAGATCACTGCACAAGAGGTCAACGAGGCACAAAGATCTTCCGGGATTTTCTGCATGTTTGTCAAAATCATGGAGAAGTGAAATAGGAGTCATGTTAGAGCAAGTGACAGTAAGCCAGGGGTGAAGATCTTCAAGGACAAAAGGGAGGTGACTTGAGGTGACTTGAGGTGACTTGACAGTAGGAGGGTGGGACAGAGGTGACTTAGGGAAGGGGATCCAAGGACACTGACTATAGTGGAAGCAGCAAAGCAAGGGCCACCTCCAGACGCAGTGGAAGGAGGGTTTTCCCAATGACTGCATGGGAAGAGATCCTGGTCCAATCCACGGTTGACCTGCTCCCCAGGCAGGTACCATTAGATTAAAATAGGCTGGAAATCACCTGACTCTGCTGCCCAGCCCCAGTTTTCCCCTCCTCAGTTTGCTGGCCTGCCTCTGCTGTCTCCACAGATCCCCACCATGGATTCTGCCTTTTTGCTTTTAACTGAAACTTTTACCCTTATTTCATGGAGGAAAAACAACAACAACAACCCGAGTGCAGCTCTTGCTGAATCGTCTTTCTGCTTCCTCTGAAGGTGACTGCACTTGACCAAGGCAGAAGTTTCCAAAGCATATCCCTGGGGACCACCAACATTCCCCCCGGCTATCTCCTGCAGTGACAATTTTTCTGCTACACTGGATTAATTTCTATATCAATCAAACATGCTGCTATTTCTTCCATATTAAAAATATCCTGTTTGATCTTCCATCCCCACAGCTCCTGCTGCACCTTTCTGATCCGAGTTAGAGACAACAGCATCGGAGCTGCCCATTCTGCCTCTCGATGCGCTCTTGGGAGCCTACGTCTCTTGGACACCTGACGTGGCTTAATTTGTATTTTCTATTAAGATATTATTCTTACATTGTCTCTTATTTCTTTAAACGTAGAAGCTGCCCTAGCTCTCTGTACCTACTTGAAGTCGCTGATTTAAAGTGTTTGGTCTGGTAGGTCCAAAGTCTGCCTTCCTCGGGGACATTTTCTATTGATTGTTATTGTTTGTGTTTGATTGATTGTTTTGTTTTGTTTTGTGTTTTCAACAAAGGCCTCTGGAAGAAAACTGTTCTTGCTCTGAAAACAATAAAAAACAAAACAAAACCATCCACCACCAGCATTTCCAGTGATGTCCTCCAGGGAGCCACCAGACGGTCGGATCAGTACCGTTCCCTGGGAATGGGACTTTGAAGAGGCTCCGCCTCCATTCTGCCCTTCCTGCTGACTTCCAGCCGGCCACTCCTCCAAGCCTCTGGGAAGCTGGGAAGCAGGAATAGGAACGGGCAGATTAAAGCCCCCTGTGATTTGCTATTCCTACTGACACTTGGCGGGTCTGTTTGCATAAAAGCTCTCTAGATGGAGACAAGCTGTTGGTTGATCTCCAGTTTTCTTAGAAAGTTGATTCTGGAAATTTTGTTAGTTTTTCCATGACTTTCATGAGGCAGAGAGTTTTCAGAGGCCATTACTTCGCAATTCCCACTGACCTTGAACTCGTTTCTGGCAGGATGTCATCTCCACCTCTCTGCAAAAGCTACTCCTGACAAGGTCTTCAGTGACTTTTCCTTTTTCTTAATCCCAAATGGAGTGAAGAGAGTGTTTTTGAGAAGGCATCAGGAATGAAGTGTTGGGGATTAAATCAGAGCAGGCCAAGTCCCTTACCTTTGTGAGAAGGTCACAATATCCTGGTATTTTAGGTAAATTAAAAGAATAAATATAAATAAATTTAAAAAAGAAAAAAAAATATTAACTGTAAGTCCTCATCTTATTTGATCCATTAGCAGGAATGAATCCTCAGCCTTGAAGCACTTCCAAGGTTGGCTTCTTATGCGTTTTGTTCCCCTGGTTTTCTTTTGACCACGTTGGTCATTCTTTTTCCATCTCCTTTTTGATTTTCTCTACCCAACATAACTTCTAAATGTTGGAATGGCTCATTCCCTGGCGATCATACGCCATCTCACGCCAACTATATGCTGATACTACCAAACAGAAGTCTTCACCCTGGAGCCCTGCCCTGAACTCCCATATCCTGTGAGCAATGACATACCCATCATTTCCACTTGTGTTTGAGAGGCATGTGAAATTCTGAAATATCTAAATGTGCGTAGGCTACAGACAATCTCTCTCATTTCAGGATAGATATCAATGGGGGCAGAGACCTTGAGTCATCCTTGACTTGACTTCTCTCACTTAGCACTTCGAATCCTGTAGCAAATGTGTTGGCTCTACCTTCTGACTATAACCCTAAAGCATCCAATTTTATCTCTTAGATGAATAGCCTCCTAACTGCTTCTGTCTTTGCTGTGCTAAATTTAATCTCACACATCAGCTGGGAAGATGCATTTGAAACCCAATTTACAACTTTTCCTCCTCTCCCACTAATCTTCCCTATAATTGTTCCCATCTATAGGAAAAGCCAACTCCCTCTCATTGGCTAGCCAACTATGTATGCTCTCCTGTACCCTGCACCCCATGAGACTCCCTGTCCCCCAGTCACTCAGCCTGTCCATACGGGCTGTTTTGGTCTTCCCACAGGATGAACACTGTCCCCCACTGACAGGCCATGTGGCATGCTGCTTCCCCGCCTCCAGGTCCTGTTCAATGTCACCTCCTTAGTGGATCCTTTCCTCACCACCTTAATCCCAAACCTAACCAATCTTATCCTCTTTGCTGCTGTATTTTCTCCTGAGCATGCACCACTGTCTGCAGAGCCGCAGTCTACTTATTTTTATTGAGTGTTAATTCAATAGTCAACCCCCCCGCCCCCCAGGAGGAATCCAATGGTCTGAAGAACCATAAGGTCCATGCAGAGAGAGCAGCATCCTCCCTGATAGCATGGCAGCCTCAGAAATGGAGACCTATCTGGCCTCTTGAAGTGATGTACCACCACCTTCCTTGGAGGCTGTATTCCCAGCCACGGGGTGACCATCTCAAGTGGTCTTTCACTCTTGAGCCAGGGCTCCGAAATTCCACAGATGTGCTCAGAGTTCCTTTGCTGGCTCACGTGGTAACTCTTCCTGTCCTGCTGCCCAAGAATGCATGATTTACACATCTCTTAGGGGGTGTAGATTATACGAGTGATGTATTATGCCACGAATTCCAACCCCACTCCTGTCAGTATTCATTTGGGGGTCGGATGCCACATCATAAAAATAATATGAAGGGTAACAACTAAAATTTATGGGGGTTGGTTGAAGAATAAGATTGATAACTTGTTGAAATAATAAAACACAAAGTGTTTTTCTTCTTAAGGATAAAAAGAAATTTAGTATTCACATGGGATGGAAACTAAATCATTCTCCGGTAAGTTCTCATCTAACCCATGTAGTGAAATAATGTAACAAAATGAGTGCCATCCTCAAAATTGATTATACGCTGAACTTGAACATTTCCTGACTTGCCATGGATAGTGATTCTCACTGCCCTATGGTAAATCGATGGCTTTTTAATGAAGTGATATTAAATAAATTATTATCTGAACAGCACGTAGAGTGATACTTAGTAAAGTACCATATGTGTAAGCACTTATGAATTCTAAAACACAAAGCTATGTGTTGCATTATGGATTTTATTTTTCCCATGAAAAAAAGTGTATAGTAACATCACTCTGTAACTCTGTCAATTCTTTTTGAAACATCTTACAATTTTTAATTTCCAAACAAGTGAATAGAACCATATTATATTCATATATTCATATAAGTGAATATAACTCCATAACCCACTGAAGCCACAAGTTTCTGGAATCCTTTCTTATTCTTATTATAAAAGTTGAAAAGGTTCTAAAGGCCAAAAGATGAGATGACCTCTCGGGGTGAAGCCCAAGGTGACTGGGACATTTCTTGATCTGACGTCACAAAGAGCTGTTGTGAGGGAATTTCAAACCGTGGGTCTAGGAGAGGGTGGCCGCACCTGGGCTTTGTCCACAAGTGCAGGAAGCTCTTGGTGGCCACCTGTGGGACCACCAGAGAGTCGGTGCGTTTGGTGGTTGTAGTCTGTTTTTCTTTCTTATTTTAGGTGTAGATGAACACAATAACTTTATTTTTACGTTGTGCTGAGGATCCGACCCAGGTCCTCACGCATGCTGGGTGAGCACCCTACCACTGAGCATCAGCTCCAGGCCCCACTGTGGCCTTTGTTGTGGTTGTGCTGGGAGTTGAACCCAGGGCCTTATGCATGCAACAATGTGGACTTTTGATTCTATTTTTTCTTGTTTTATTTTACTGATTTGGGCTTGTTTGTTGGTTGGTTGGTCTTGGTTTTTTGTCTGGGTTTGTTCTTTTTATTTTATTGTATTCTTAGCTAGCGTCCTTGGTTGGTATTCCTGCTTAGGATGTATATTGAGAGTTGTCACAGCAGTGTACGGCTGCAGGGTCCCAGTTTCTGCTGTGAGACCACCTTCATGGACCACGATGAGGCCCTGAGGGACATCAGGCAGGGTGGCTATGACCAGGTGAAACTAGCCCACTGTCTCCTCACAGGGACCAAAGTGGCAGTGGAAGTCCTGCTAAAGGTAGAGCTGAACAGTCCCTAAAGGCTAAAATAAGACACATTACAGGAAAAATTATAAACACCCTAATGAACCACATGCAGTCTACTCTGAATATATAATAATGATTTTGTTCATCAAATTCTATAAATATAAAAAGGATAACACCACTAGACCAAGGAGCGTTTGCCCCAGGAGTGTGAGCTTGGCCACAGAACGTCACTGGCGTTCTGATCCCGTACCTGCCGGTGTCAGGGTGTCGTGACTATGACATACCACACCCTCATCTTCCCTGAGGATCCGTTACTTCCTTCCAATGACCCACAGCTATGTGACAAAATACCCCACAGGTTCATGGCTCAGAGCATCCATTTGACTTAATAATTCATTTTAAGGAGGTTTTTGATTTGCTCAGTTTTGTGGGTCAGGAATCTGAGGGCAGAGCTCAAGTGGGAAGTTTATTTCTGAGCTGCACAATGTCAACAGGGAGGCTGGGGCCAAGCCTTTCCCTCCCAGACGGCCTCTTCCCTCACGTCTGGATGGGCGTTGGCCCTTGACAGGAGCTGCCTCTCTCCGAGGTGTCTTCACACGGCGTGGGTTTTAGGATGTCACACCCCCACGTGCTGCTCCAGGGAGCAAGCCCACAGCCGCTGGTCTTCAAGGACCTCCCACCTCTCACTCTGTCTTGGTAAAGGCCACCAGAGACCTGCTCAGATCTGGGGTGAAGGAAGAGGATACCACACCTAAAGGAGAAACGGCAG
>NW_027523679.1:0-43048 GCF_052094955.1 Ictidomys tridecemlineatus | reverse complement strand
GGGCCTGCGGGTGAGCGCCCCTCGCCCGCGGGTCCTCGGTGTGCCGGGGGCCTCTGGGGTTAGCCCCCCCAGGCCGCCAGGGAGCAGTGGCCTCTGGGGCCCGCGGGTGAGCGCCCCTCGCCCGCTGGTCCCCAGTGTCCTCTGTGTCCCCAGGCTGAGCGCCCCTGGCTCAGTCCCTCTGGGTCCTGAGGGGTGAGCGCCCCTCGCCCAGCAGTGCCCAGTGGGTCTCCTCTGGGGCCCGTGGGTGCTGCCCCTCCCTCGCCAGTGCTCAGTCTGCCCTGGGCCCTGGGGGTGAGCGCCCCTCGCCTGCCAGGGCTCAGTGTCCTCTGGGCCTGTGGGGGAGTTCCCCTTGCCCGCCAGGGCCAGTCTCCTCTGAGCCTAAGGCCACCTGGCGCCTGGGGAGTGAACTGTGTGGCTGGGGTCTTCCTCTCCCAGGCTGGGACACCCTCTTTGGCCTGAGGGCTGAAGAGTCCCTGTGGAGGACGCCACCCTGGAGACTTGGAGCAAGGTGGAGAGCTCCTCCTGGCAAACAGCTGGCTTTTGGCCTCTGGTGGGGCCCTGCAGGCAGGCTTGTGCTGGAAACCTGCGACCCCAGGAACACTGTTAGGGACCTCAACTGCAAGGGCACCCAGGACCCGGATCCATCCCGCGGGACACACCACTTTCTGTGCTCTGGGCTGCGCTCCTGTGCATGACCCCCACCTGCCCGGGATCGCGGAGGTCCTGGCACCAGTGGATTGCGGGGCCAATTTCCAAGGCCTGTGGGGATCTCCTGGGACGCGCCACCAGGCGCTGTCTGGGCCCCAGGGAAGAACCCTGTGGGAGCCCTGGATCCGGAGCAACGCCCACCTGGGCAGGAGCAAGGGGGAGATTTGGCAGAGGACAACTCCCCCACCGTCATGGAGGACCTGCGGAGACCCGTTTCTGAAAAGGGCACCACTGTCCCGCCCTGGCCCAGGTAAGGGAGACTTGGGGCTGAGGGCATCTCCGCAAAAGGAGCCCAGGACTCTGAGCACTGTGGGTGAGCGCCCCTCGCCCACTGGCACTCATTCTCCAGGGTTGCTGCGGGTGAGCTCCCTCAGCCCCCCAGCGCTCAGGCTGCTCGGGGTTCTGGGGGTGAGCGCCCCTCACCCAGCAGTGCTCCGGGCGGCCCTGAGTGTGGAGGGGAGCCGGCCTGGCCCTGGGGGGCGGGCTCAGGCTTCCTTGGTTCCTGGGGGTGAGCACCCCTCCCTTCCCTTCCGCAGTGCTGGGGCTGGCCTGCTGGCGGTGGGTGAGCGCCCCAGGCGGCCTGCAGTCACCCAGGGCGCTCTGGGCCCTGCTGGTGAGCGCCCCTCGCCCTGCCTTGCTCAGTGTGCTCTGGGGTGCTGCTGGTGCGCAGAGCGCGGGCACGCGTGGCGGCCTCCGCCCCAGCTGCCAGGGGTCCCAGCCCTGTTCCCTTTCCCCAGGGTCCTGCTTGGGAGGGCCCCCTGGGTCCCTGGCATTCATTTCTGCACTGCGTCCTGCGGGTGAGCGCCCCTCGCCCGCCAGTGGCCAGTGTCCTCAGGGTCCTGTGGGTGAGCCGCCTGCCCTTGAGGGGGGTGGGGGGGCCCAGCAGGCTTCCTGGTCCTCCGGGGCCTGCGGGTGAGCGCCCCTCGCCCGCGGGTCCTCGGTGTGCCGGGGGCCTCTGGGGTTAGCCCCCCCAGGCGCGCCAGGGAGCAGTGGCCTCTGGGGCCCGCGGGTGAGCGCCCCTCGCCCGCTGGTCCCCAGTGTCCTCTGTGTCCCCAGGCTGAGCGCCCCTGGCTCAGTCCCCTCTGGGTCCTGAGGGGTGAGCGCCCCTCGCCCAGCAGTGCCCAGTGGGTCTCCTCTGGGCCCGTGGTGCTGCCCCTCCCTCGCCAGTGCTCAGTCTGCCCTGGGCCCTGGGGGTGAGCGCCCCTCGCCTGCCAGGGCTCAGTGTCCTCTGGGCCTGTGGGGGAGTTCCCCTTGCCCGCCAGGGCCCAGTCTCCTCTGAGCCCTAAGGCCACCTGGCGCCTGGGGAGTGAACTGTGTGGCTGGGGTCTTCCTCTCCCAGGCTGGGGACACCCTCTTTGGCCTGAGGGCTGAAGAGTCCCTGTGGAGGACGCCACCCTGGAGACTTGGAGCAAGGTGGAGAGCTCCTCCTGGCAAACAGCTGGCTTTGCCTCTGGTGGGGCCCTGCAGGCAGGCTTGTGCTGGAAACCTGCGACCCCAGGAACACTGTTAGGGACCTCAACTGCAAGGGCACCCAGGACCCGGATCCATCCCGCGGGACACACCACTTTCTGTGCTCTGGGCTGCGCTCCTGTGCATGACCCCCACCTGCCCGGGATCGCGGAGGTCCCTGGCACCAGTGGATGCGGGGCCAATTTCCAAGGCCTGTGGGGATCTCCTGGGGACGCGCCACCAGGCGCTGTCTGGGCCCCAGGGAAGAACCCTGTGGGAGCCCTGGATCCGGAGCAACGCCCACCTGGGCAGGAGCAAGGGGGGAGATTTGGCAGAGGACAACTCCCCACCGTCATGGAGGACCTGCGGAGACCCGTTTCTGAAAAGGGCACCACTGTCCGCCCTGGCCCAGGTAAGGGAGACTTGGGGCTGAGGGCATCTCCGCAAAAGGAGCCCCAGGACTCTGAGCACTGTGGGTGAGCGCCCCTCGCCCACTGGCACTCATTCTCCAGGGTTGCTGCGGGTGAGCTCCCTCAGCCCCCCAGCGCTCAGGCTGCTCGGGTTCTGGGGGTGAGCGCCCTCACCCAGCAGTGCTCCGGGCGGCCCTGAGTGTGGAGGGGAGCCGGCCTGGCCCTGGGGGGCGGGCTCAGGCTTCCTTGGTTCCTGGGGTGAGCACCCCTCCCTTCCCTTCCGCAGTGCTGGGCTGGCCTGCTGGCGGTGGGTGAGCGCCCCAGGCGGCCTGCAGTCACCCAGGGCGCTCTGGGCCCTGCTGGTGAGCGCCCCTCGCCCTGCCTTGCTCAGTGTGCTCTGGGGTGCTGCTGGTGCGCAGAGCGCGGGCACGCGTGGCGGCCTCCGCCCCAGCTGCCAGGGGTCCCAGCCCTGTTCCCTTTCCCCAGGGTCCTGCTTGGGAGGGCCCCTGGGTCCCTGGCATTCATTCTGCACTGCGTCCTGCGGGTGAGCGCCCCTCGCCCGCCAGTGGCCAGTGTCCTCAGGGTCCTGTGGGTGAGCCGCCTGCCTTGAGGGGGGTGGGGGGGCCCAGCAGGCTTCCTGGTCCTCCGGGGCCTGCGGGTGAGCGCCCCTCGCCCGCGGGTCCTCGTGTGCCGGGGGCCTCTGGGTTAGCCCCCCAGGCGCGCCAGGGAGCAGTGGCCTCTGGGGCCCGCGGGTGAGCGCCCCTCGCCCGCTGGTCCCCAGTGTCCTCTGTGTCCCCAGGCTGAGCGCCCCTGGCTCAGTCCCTCTGGGTCCTGAGGGGTGAGCGCCCCTCGCCCCAGCAGTGCCCAGTGGGTCTCCTCTGGGGCCCGTGGGTGCTGCCCCTCCCTCGCCAGTGCTCAGTCTGCCCTGGGCCCTGGGGGTGAGCGCCCTCGCCTGCCAGGGCTCAGTGTCCTCTGGGCCTGTGGGGGAGTTCCCCTTGCCCGCCAGGGCCCAGTCTCCTCTGAGCCCTAAGGCCACCTGGCGCCTGGGGAGTGAACTGTGTGGCTGGGGTCTTCCTCTCCCAGGCTGGGACACCCTCTTTGGCCTGAGGGCTGAAGAGTCCCTGTGGAGGACGCCACCCTGGAGACTTGGAGCAAGGTGGAGAGCTCCTCCTGGCAAACAGCTGCTTTTTGGCCTCTGGTGGGGCCCTGCAGGCAGGCTTGTGCTGGAAACCTGCGACCCCAGGAACACTGTTAGGGGACCTCAACTGCAAGGGCACCCAGGACCCGGATCCATCCCGCGGGACACACACTTTCTGTGCTCTGGGCTGCGCTCCTGTGCATGACCCCCACCTGCCCGGGATCGCGGAGGTCCCTGGCACCAGTGGATGCGGGGCCAATTTCCAAGGCCTGTGGGGATCTCCTGGGACGCGCCACCAGGCGCTGTCTGGGCCCCAGGGAAGAACCCTGTGGGAGCCCTGGATCCGGAGCAACGCCCACCTGGGCAGGAGCAAGGGGGGAGATTTGGCAGAGGACAACTCCCCACCGTCATGGAGGACCTGCGGAGACCCGTTTCTGAAAAGGGCACCACTGTCCCGCCCTGGCCCAGGTAAGGGAGACTTGGGGCTGAGGGCATCTCCGCAAAAGGAGCCCAGGACTCTGAGCACTGTGGGTGAGCGCCCCTCGCCCACTGGCACTCATTCTCCAGGGTTGCTGCGGGTGAGCTCCCTCAGCCCCCCAGCGCTCAGGCTGCTCGGGGTTCTGGGGGTGAGCGCCCCTCACCCAGCAGTGCTCCGGGCGGCCCTGAGTGTGGAGGGAGCCGGCCTGGCCCTGGGGGGCGGGCTCAGGCTTCCTTGGTTCCTGGGGGTGAGCACCCCTCCCTTCCCTTCCGCAGTGCTGGGGCTGGCCTGCTGGCGGTGGGTGAGCGCCCCAGGCGGCCTGCAGTCACCCAGGGCGCTCTGGGCCCTGCTGGTGAGCGCCCCTCGCCCTGCCTTGCTCAGTGTGCTCTGGGGTGCTGCTGGTGCGCAGAGCGCGGGCACGCGTGGCGGCCTCCGCCCCAGCTGCCAGGGGTCCCAGCCCTGTTCCCTTTCCCCAGGGTCCTGCTTGGGAGGGCCCCTGGGTCCCTGGCATTCATTCTGCACTGCGTCCTGCGGGTGAGCGCCCCTCGCCCGCCAGTGGCCAGTGTCCTCAGGGTCCTGTGGGTGAGCCGCCTGCCTTGAGGGGGGTGGGGGGGCCCAGCAGGCTTCCTGGTCCTCCGGGGCCTGCGGGTGAGCGCCCCTCGCCCGCGGGTCCTCGGTGTGCCGGGGGCCTCTGGGGTTAGCCCCCCCAGGCGCGCCAGGGAGCAGTGGCCTCTGGGGCCCGCGGGTGAGCGCCCCTCGCCCGCTGGTCCCCAGTGTCCTCTGTGTCCCCAGGCTGAGCGCCCCTGGCTCAGTCCCCTCTGGGTCCTGAGGGGTGAGCGCCCCTCGCCCAGCAGTGCCAGTGGGTCTCCTCTGGGGCCCGTGGGTGCTGCCCCTCCCTCGCCAGTGCTCAGTCTGCCCTGGGCCCTGGGGGTGAGCGCCCCTCGCCTGCCAGGGCTCAGTGTCCTCTGGGCCTGTGGGGGAGTTCCCCTTGCCCGCCAGGGCCCAGTCTCCTCTGAGCCCTAAGGCCACCTGGCGCCTGGGGAGTGAACTGTGTGGCTGGGGTCTTCCTCTCCCAGGCTGGGACACCCTCTTTGGCCTGAGGGGCTGAAGAGTCCCTGTGGAGGACGCCACCCTGGAGACTTGGAGCAAGGTGGAGAGCTCCTCCTGGCAAACAGCTGGCTTTTGGCCTCTGGTGGGGCCCTGCAGGCAGGCTTGTGCTGGAAACCTGCGACCCCAGGAACACTGTTAGGGACCTCAACTGCAAGGGCACCCAGGACCCGGATCCATCCCGCGGGACACACCACTTTCTGTGCTCTGGGCTGCGCTCCTGTGCATGACCCCCACCTGCCCGGGATCGCGGAGGTCCCTGGCACCAGTGGATGCGGGGCCAAATTTCCAAGGCCTGTGGGGATCTCCTGGGACGCGCCACCAGGCGCTGTCTGGGCCCCAGGGAAGAACCCTGTGGGAGCCCTGGATCCGGAGCAACGCCCACCTGGGCAGGAGCAAGGGGGGAGATTTGGCAGAGGACAACTCCCCACCGTCATGGAGGACCTGCGGAGACCCGTTTCTGAAAAGGGCACCACTGTCCCGCCCTGGCCCAGGTAAGGGAGACTTGGGGCTGAGGGCATCTCCGCAAAAGGAGCCCAGGACTCTGAGCACTGTGGGTGAGCGCCCCTCGCCCACTGGCACTCATTCTCCAGGGTTGCTGCGGGTGAGCTCCCTCAGCCCCCCCAGCGCTCAGGCTGCTCGGGGTTCTGGGGGTGAGCGCCCCTCACCCAGCAGTGCTCCGGGCGGCCCTGAGTGTGGAGGGGAGCCGGCCTGGCCCTGGGGGGCGGGCTCAGGCTTCCTTGGTTCCTGGGGTGAGCACCCCTCCCTTCCCTTCCGCAGTGCTGGGGCTGGCCTGCTGGCGGTGGGTGAGCGCCCCAGGCGGCCTGCAGTCACCCAGGGCGCTCTGGGCCCTGCTGGTGAGCGCCCCTCGCCCTGCCTTGCTCAGTGTGCTCTGGGGTGCTGCTGGTGCGCAGAGCGCGGGCACGCGTGGCGGCCTCCGCCCCAGCTGCCAGGGGTCCCAGCCCTGTTCCCTTTCCCCAGGGTCCTGCTTGGGAGGGCCCCTGGGTCCCTGGCATTCATTCTGCACTGCGTCCTGCGGGTGAGCGCCCCTCGCCCGCCAGTGGCCAGTGTCCTCAGGGTCCTGTGGGTGAGCCGCCTGCCTTGAGGGGGGTGGGGGGCCCAGCAGGCTTCCTGGTCCTCCGGGGCCTGCGGGTGAGCGCCCCTCGCCCGCGGGTCCTCGGTGTGCCGGGGGCCTCTGGGGTTAGCCCCCCCAGGCGCGCCAGGGAGCAGGTGGCCTCTGGGGCCCGCGGGTGAGCGCCCCTCGCCCGCTGGTCCCCAGTGTCCTCTGTGTCCCCAGGCTGAGCGCCCCTGGCTCAGTCCCCTCTGGGTCCTGAGGGGTGAGCGCCCCTCGCCCAGCAGTGCCCAGTGGGTCTCCTCTGGGGCCCGTGGGTGCTGCCCCTCCCCTCGCCAGTGCTCAGTCTGCCCTGGGCCCTGGGGGTGAGCGCCCCTCGCCTGCCAGGGCTCAGTGTCCTCTGGGCCTGTGGGGGAGTTCCCCTTGCCCGCCAGGGCCCAGTCTCCTCTGAGCCCTAAGGCCACCTGGCGCCTGGGGAGTGAACTGTGTGGCTGGGGTCTTCCTCTCCCCAGGCTGGGACACCCTCTTTGGCCTGAGGGCTGAAGAGTCCCTGTGGAGGACGCCACCCTGGAGACTTGGAGCAAGGTGGAGGCTCCTCCTGGCAAACAGCTGGCTTTTGGCCTCTGGTGGGGCCCTGCAGGCAGGCTTGTGCTGGAAACCTGCGACCCCAGGAACACTGTTAGGGGACCTCAACTGCAAGGGCACCCAGGACCCGGATCCATCCCGCGGGACACACCACTTTCTGTGCTCTGGGCTGCGCTCCTGTGCATGACCCCCACCTGCCCGGGATCGCGGAGGTCCCTGGCACCAGTGGATGCGGGGCCAATTTCCAAGGCCTGTGGGGATCTCCTGGGACGCGCCACCAGGCGCTGTCTGGGCCCCAGGGAAGAACCCTGTGGGAGCCCTGGATCCGGAGCAACGCCCACCTGGGCAGGAGCAAGGGGGGAGATTTGGCAGAGGACAACTCCCCACCGTCATGGAGGACCTGCGGAGACCCGTTTCTGAAAAGGGCACCACTGTCCCGCCCTGGCCCAGGTAAGGGAGACTTGGGGCTGAGGGCATCTCCGCAAAAGGAGCCCAGGACTCTGAGCACTGTGGGTGAGCGCCCCTCGCCCACTGGCACTCATTCTCCAGGGTTGCTGCGGGTGAGCTCCCTCAGCCCCCCAGCGCTCAGGCTGCTCGGGGTTCTGGGGGTGAGCGCCCCTCACCCAGCAGTGCTCCGGGCGGCCCTGAGTGTGGAGGGGAGCCGGCCTGGCCCTGGGGGGCGGGCTCAGGCTTCCTTGGTTCCTGGGGGTGAGCACCCCTCCCTTCCCTTCCGCAGTGCTGGGGCTGGCCTGCTGGCGGTGGGTGAGCGCCCCAGGCGGCCTGCAGTCACCCAGGGCGCTCTGGGCCCTGCTGGTGAGCGCCCCTCGCCCTGCCTTGCTCAGTGTGCTCTGGGGTGCTGCTGGTGCGCAGAGCGCGGGCACGCGTGGCGGCCTCCGCCCCAGCTGCCAGGGGTCCCAGCCCTGTTCCCTTTCCCCAGGGTCCTGCTTGGGAGGGCCCCTGGGTCCCTGGCATTCATTCTGCACTGCGTCCTGCGGGTGAGCGCCCCTCGCCCGCCAGTGGCCAGTGTCCTCAGGGTCCTGTGGGTGAGCCGCCTGCCTTGAGGGGGGTGGGGGGGCCCAGCAGGCTTCCTGGTCCTCCGGGGCCTGCGGGTGAGCGCCCCTCGCCCGCGGGTCCTCGGTGTGCCGGGGGCCTCTGGGGTTAGCCCCCCCAGGCGCGCCAGGGAGCAGTGGCCTCTGGGGCCCGCGGGTGAGCGCCCCTCGCCCGCTGGTCCCCAGTGTCCTCTGTGTCCCCAGGCTGAGCGCCCCTGGCTCAGTCCCCTCTGGGTCCTGAGGGGTGAGCGCCCCTCGCCCAGCAGTGCCCAGTGGGTCTCCTCTGGGGCCCGTGGGTGCTGCCCCTCCCTCGCCAGTGCTCAGTCTGCCCTGGGCCCTGGGGGTGAGCGCCCCTCGCCTGCCAGGGCTCAGTGTCCTCTGGGCCTGTGGGGGAGTTCCCCTTGCCCGCCAGGGCCCAGTCTCCTCTGAGCCCTAAGGCCACCTGGCGCCTGGGGAGTGAACTGTGTGGCTGGGGTCTTCCTCTCCCAGGCTGGGACACCCTCTTTGGCCTGAGGGCTGAAGAGTCCCTGTGGAGGACGCCACCCTGGAGACTTGGAGCAAGGTGGAGAGCTCCTCCTGGCAAACAGCTGGCTTTTGGCCTCTGGTGGGGCCCTGCAGGCAGGCTTGTGCTGGAAACCTGCGACCCCAGGAACACTGTTAGGGGACCTCAACTGCAAGGGCACCCAGGACCCGGATCCATCCCGCGGGACACACCACTTTCTGTGCTCTGGGCTGCGCTCCTGTGCATGACCCCCACCTGCCCGGGATCGCGGAGGTCCCTGGCACCAGTGGATGCGGGGCCAATTTCCAAGGCCTGTGGGGATCTCCTGGGACGCGCCACCAGGCGCTGTCTGGGCCCCAGGGAAGAACCCTGTGGGAGCCCTGGATCCGGAGCAACGCCCACCTGGGCAGGAGCAAGGGGGGAGATTTGGCAGAGGACAACTCCCCACCGTCATGGAGGACCTGCGGAGACCCGTTTCTGAAAAGGGCACCACTGTCCCGCCCTGGCCCAGGTAAGGGAGACTTGGGGCTGAGGGCATCTCCGCAAAAGGAGCCCAGGACTCTGAGCACTGTGGGTGAGCGCCCCTCGCCCACTGGCACTCATTCTCCAGGGTTGCTGCGGGTGAGCTCCCTCAGCCCCCCAGCGCTCAGGCTGCTCGGGGTTCTGGGGGTGAGCGCCCCTCACCCAGCAGTGCTCCGGGCGGCCCTGAGTGTGGAGGGGAGCCGGCCTGGCCCTGGGGGGCGGGCTCAGGCTTCCTTGGTTCCTGGGGGTGAGCACCCCTCCCTTCCCTTCCGCAGTGCTGGGGCTGGCCTGCTGGCGGTGGGTGAGCGCCCCAGGCGGCCTGCAGTCACCCAGGGCGCTCTGGGCCCTGCTGGTGAGCGCCCCTCGCCCTGCCTTGCTCAGTGTGCTCTGGGGTGCTGCTGGTGCGCAGAGCGCGGGCACGCGTGGCGGCCTCCGCCCCAGCTGCCAGGGGTCCCAGCCCTGTTCCCTTTCCCCAGGGTCCTGCTTGGGAGGGCCCCTGGGTCCCTGGCATTCATTCTGCACTGCGTCCTGCGGGTGAGCGCCCCTCGCCCGCCAGTGGCCAGTGTCCTCAGGGTCCTGTGGGTGAGCCGCCTGCCTTGAGGGGGGTGGGGGGGCCCAGCAGGCTTCCTGGTCCTCCGGGGCCTGCGGGTGAGCGCCCCTCGCCCGCGGGTCCTCGGTGTGCCGGGGGCCTCTGGGGTTAGCCCCCCCAGGCGCGCCAGGGAGCAGTGGCCTCTGGGGCCCGCGGGTGAGCGCCCCTCGCCCGCTGGTCCCCAGTGTCCTCTGTGTCCCCAGGCTGAGCGCCCCTGGCTCAGTCCCCTCTGGGTCCTGAGGGGTGAGCGCCCCTCGCCCAGCAGTGCCCAGTGGGTCTCCTCTGGGGCCCGTGGGTGCTGCCCCTCCCTCGCCAGTGCTCAGTCTGCCCTGGGCCCTGGGGGTGAGCGCCCCTCGCCTGCCAGGGCTCAGTGTCCTCTGGGCCTGTGGGGGAGTTCCCCTTGCCCGCCAGGGCCCAGTCTCCTCTGAGCCCTAAGGCCACCTGGCGCCTGGGGAGTGAACTGTGTGGCTGGGGTCTTCCTCTCCCAGGCTGGGACACCCTCTTTGGCCTGAGGGCTGAAGAGTCCCTGTGGAGGACGCCACCCTGGAGACTTGGAGCAAGGTGGAGAGCTCCTCCTGGCAAACAGCTGGCTTTTGGCCTCTGGTGGGGCCCTGCAGGCAGGCTTGTGCTGGAAACCTGCGACCCCAGGAACACTGTTAGGGGACCTCAACTGCAAGGGCACCCAGGACCCGGATCCATCCCGCGGGACACACCACTTTCTGTGCTCTGGGCTGCGCTCCTGTGCATGACCCCCACCTGCCCGGGATCGCGGAGGTCCCTGGCACCAGTGGATGCGGGGCCAATTTCCAAGGCCTGTGGGGATCTCCTGGGACGCGCCACCAGGCGCTGTCTGGGCCCCAGGGAAGAACCCTGTGGGAGCCCTGGATCCGGAGCAACGCCCACCTGGGCAGGAGCAAGGGGGGAGATTTGGCAGAGGACAACTCCCCACCGTCATGGAGGACCTGCGGAGACCCGTTTCTGAAAAGGGCACCACTGTCCCGCCCTGGCCCAGGTAAGGGAGACTTGGGGCTGAGGGCATCTCCGCAAAAGGAGCCCAGGACTCTGAGCACTGTGGGTGAGCGCCCCTCGCCCACTGGCACTCATTCTCCAGGGTTGCTGCGGGTGAGCTCCCTCAGCCCCCCAGCGCTCAGGCTGCTCGGGGTTCTGGGGGTGAGCGCCCCTCACCCAGCAGTGCTCCGGGCGGCCCTGAGTGTGGAGGGGAGCCGGCCTGGCCCTGGGGGGCGGGCTCAGGCTTCCTTGGTTCCTGGGGGTGAGCACCCCTCCCTTCCCTTCCGCAGTGCTGGGGCTGGCCTGCTGGCGGTGGGTGAGCGCCCCAGGCGGCCTGCAGTCACCCAGGGCGCTCTGGGCCCTGCTGGTGAGCGCCCCTCGCCCTGCCTTGCTCAGTGTGCTCTGGGGTGCTGCTGGTGCGCAGAGCGCGGGCACGCGTGGCGGCCTCCGCCCCAGCTGCCAGGGGTCCCAGCCCTGTTCCCTTTCCCCAGGGTCCTGCTTGGGAGGACCCCTGGGTCCCTGGCATTCATTCTGCACTGCGTCCTGCGGGTGAGCGCCCCTCGCCCGCCAGTGGCCAGTGTCCTCAGGGTCCTGTGGGTGAGCCGCCTGCCTTGAGGGGGGTGGGGGGGCCCAGCAGGCTTCCTGGTCCTCCGGGGCCTGCGGGTGAGCGCCCCTCGCCCGCGGGTCCTCGGTGTGCCGGGGGCCTCTGGGGTTAGCCCCCCCAGGCGCGCCAGGGAGCAGTGGCCTCTGGGGCCCGCGGGTGAGCGCCCCTCGCCCGCTGGTCCCCAGTGTCCTCTGTGTCCCCAGGCTGAGCGCCCCTGGCTCAGTCCCCTCTGGGTCCTGAGGGGTGAGCGCCCCTCGCCCAGCAGTGCCCAGTGGGTCTCCTCTGGGGCCCGTGGGTGCTGCCCCTCCCTCGCCAGTGCTCAGTCTGCCCTGGGCCCTGGGGGTGAGCGCCCCTCGCCTGCCAGGGCTCAGTGTCCTCTGGGCCTGTGGGGGAGTTCCCCTTGCCCGCCAGGGCCCAGTCTCCTCTGAGCCCTAAGGCCACCTGGCGCCTGGGGAGTGAACTGTGTGGCTGGGGTCTTCCTCTCCCAGGCTGGGACACCCTCTTTGGCCTGAGGGCTGAAGAGTCCCTGTGGAGGACGCCACCCTGGAGACTTGGAGCAAGGTGGAGAGCTCCTCCTGGCAAACAGCTGGCTTTTGGCCTCTGGTGGGGCCCTGCAGGCAGGCTTGTGCTGGAAACCTGCGACCCCAGGAACACTGTTAGGGGACCTCAACTGCAAGGGCACCCAGGACCCGGATCCATCCCGCAGGACACACCACTTTCTGTGCTTTGGGCTGCGCTCCTGTGCATGACCCCCACCTGCCCGGGATCGCGGAGGTCCCTGGCACCAGTGGATGCGGGGCCAATTTCCAAGGCCTGTGGGGATCTCCTGGGACGCGCCACCAGGCGCTGTCTGGGCCCCAGGGAAGAACCCTGTGGGAGCCCTGGATCCGGAGCAACGCCCACCTGGGCAGGAGCAAGGGGGGAGATTTGGCAGAGGACAACTCCCCACCGTCATGGAGGACCTGCGGAGACCCGTTTCTGAAAAGGGCACCACTGTCCCGCCCTGGCCCAGGTAAGGGAGACTTGGGGCTGAGGGCATCTCCGCAAAAGGAGCCCAGGACTCTGAGCACTGTGGGTGAGCGCCCCTCGCCCACTGGCACTCATTCTCCAGGGTTGCTGCGGGTGAGCTCCCTCAGCCCCCCAGCGCTCAGGCTGCTCGGGGTTCTGGGGGTGAGCGCCCCTCACCCAGCAGTGCTCCGGGCGGCCCTGAGTGTGGAGGGGAGCCGGCCTGGCCCTGGGGGGCGGGCTCAGGCTTCCTTGGTTCCTGGGGGTGAGCACCCCTCCCTTCCCTTCCGCAGTGCTGGGGCTGGCCTGCTGGCGGTGGGTGAGCGCCCCAGGCGGCCTGCAGTCACCCAGGGCGCTCTGGGCCCTGCTGGTGAGCGCCCCTCGCCCTGCCTTGCTCAGTGTGCTCTGGGGTGCTGCTGGTGCGCAGAGCGCGGGCACGCGTGGCGGCCTCCGCCCCAGCTGCCAGGGGTCCCAGCCCTGTTCCCTTTCCCCAGGGTCCTGCTTGGGAGGGCCCCTGGGTCCCTGGCATTCATTCTGCACTGCGTCCTGCGGGTGAGCGCCCCTCGCCCGCCAGTGGCCAGTGTCCTCAGGGTTCTGTGGGTGAGCCGCCTGCCTTGAGGGGGGTGGGGGGGCCCAGCAGGCTTCCTTGTCCTCCAGGCCTGCGGGTGAGCGCCCCTCGCCCGCGGGTCCTCGGTGTGCCGGGGCCTCTGGGGTTAGCCCCCCCAGGCGCGCCAGGGAGCAGTGGCCTCTGGGGCCTGCGGGTGAGCGCCCCTCGCCCGCTGGTCCCCAGTGTCCTCTGTGTTTGGAGTCCTAACTCTCCTGCGTTTCTCCCCTCAGGTTCCTGAGGGGGTGAGTCCCCTTCGCTCAGCAGTTCCTTGGGTCTTGTCTTAGGCCTGTTGGTGATGCCCTGGGTCCTTTGGGTAAGTGGTGCTTGCCTGCCAGTGTTCTCTTCTGTCCTCATCCCTGGTCCTCTTTTTTAGTGGGCTCTCATTCACTTTGGTCTGTCTGCTCAGTCACTTGGACATTCTGACTACAGCCACTGTTAGCATCATGGTTTGCGTACTCATCCATCTGGAGTCTTTTGAGTATTTCCTTTTTTGCTTCTTTCTTTTTAGAGCTTATTATATGGTTTCTTATGGGTTCTTGAGATACTGGCAGTTTGAATTTCTTGGCTGCCTATGGTGGGGTGCATGGCTGCTCTAAATGTGTAGCTGACCTTCATGGCCCCAAGTTGTGATGTTTGCTGGAGACATTTGGCTGTCCTGGCTGTTCTTTCCTGGAGGAAGTGTTGGGGTTTGAGAGTGGGTTCTCCTTTCCCATCTTGAGTCCAGCATTTTGGGGACATTCTTGCCATGTTCTGCTCTGTACCCAGTGAGAGGAGCAGCACTGAGGGGAGGAACAAGAGCTCCAGGCCTAGCAAGTGAGTGGGGAAAGGATCTGAGTGGGGTGGGCCTGGGCCCTGATTTGTCCTGGGCCTCATTCTGTGGTGTGCCATGCCCCTTAGCCCTCCTGGGACTTCAGAGGTCATCAGTGGGCCCCTCCCTGCACCCTACCTGTGGTTCCATTGATGTGGATCAGCAGGCTTTCTGAAGAGCACTTGTGGACTCATTAACTTCACTGGTACATGCACTTCACAAGTCATCTTAAAATAAACCTCTCTTGATTGTAAATTCCACAGATCAAGGGCTTTTCACCAAATGCTTCAGTTCTGGCTGGACTTTTGTATCTGTAGCCAGCTGATGGTTGCCACAGAACTACCATAGACGAGATCAATCTCATAGCAAATGCTTCACTGCTATCTGATTCAAGAGAGAATTTTCTTGTGGTGTTCACTGGCTGATATTGAGTGCAGTTCTGACAAGAATGTTGGTTGATAATTTCATTTATACATAAGACAAAAGCAAAGCAAGCAGAACATTCATGTGCATTGCACTACTTTGTGTAGGGCAAAGGGGTGTTCTGGGTTGAATGGATGGTAGTGTTGAGTACTGGAAGTGTAGTTCCACAGACTTTTGTTCCATACACTTTTGTAGCTATACACAATGGAATAGCTACAGACATAAACATTCCTGCATTATTACCCTTTTCTCCATCTCATCATTAAATACAATTATCAAAACAGCAAACCAGCCTGCAACAGGTGGTGATTGCTGATTTTCCTTTTGTAGATGCCTCATACGACCCGTACTCTGCATGGCTAGGAAGGGACCTGGAGTAGAGCACGCCATGTTTGTAACTGAAAAAGCCTCAGGTGATAGCAAGACTCGGTGGAGAGATGCCCAGCTCATAAGCCATGAGACTAGCAGGGAACAGGAGGCCCGGAGTCTGGTCCTAGCAGCGTAGGCTGGGCTGAAATGTCCAAGCATGAGCCCTGCCATGGCCGAGCATGGCTTCTACCGCATGTTCCCATGCACAAGGAAATATGCACATGGCATTGAGCGAGGATGCAGCAGAGCTGGCAGGGTTTGGGGCCACAGGGCCAGCTCTGTCCTGCAGCCCAGCTGTGAAGGCTAATACCCTTTTGCTGTCTCCCCTGCTTCCATCCAGCTTCCAGGGCTGCTCTCCCTCCCCAGGTTTCTCCTGGCCCTCTGGTCCCTCCAAATGACTCTTCTCCTGGAGCCTCCACCACTGCTTCCCTCTAGAAGAACCCAAACCAAAGATCACAGCTTGGCTTGGGCTCTGCAGGGCTCCTCTGAACCTGAAGTTAGAGTTTAAGAAAACCATATATACCTTCATTCAGAGCAACCAACAGGGACTTTCAGGAGAAAAAGAAACCGCTGAAAACTGAGAGATTGGGCAAACGCATCCACCTTAGTAGGGCTTTAGGATCTGGCACTCAGAAACATAAATAAAAGCAAAGCCACCCTCTAATCAGCAAAGTCATTTCTTAAAATGAAAATATCAAGTGTCACTGAGGATGAGTTGAAATGGATATTTCCAAATAAACTACAGGCCAAGAAGCTAGTAGGAAGTATATGGAAAGTAAGTTCATAACTGGACCAGCACACAACCCAGCCTCAGCACACATGCCTTGGGCTCAATAATGCAGATGGAACAATCAGAAGGAACTCTGGCTCACTTGTCCACTTCTAGAAATTGTAAAGCACTTGAAAGGGGCAGGAGGAAGTGTTTATCCAGTAAGGCAGGATGAGCCCGTGAAATGGGCAGTGCAGTGTGATGAGAAAATTCTGTTTCAGACCCAGGGAGGAAACTCCATGTGATGAAGAGTGAAGGTGAAGGAGCTGAGAAGCTGGACAGAGTGGGCAGAACATGGTGCAGCTGCACAGAAGGCCACAGGGAGCAGGAACAGACTCAGCTGTCAGATGGTCTCAGGACAAGACACCCCATCTCTGCACAGTTCTGGTTCTGAAGTTTTGCCCTTGGAGTTGTGTCCCTTGGTCCACAGGTATGTGTCTGTGGAATATGATGCGTGCATTCATTAGCTGGTCTTGGGGAGAGTTTATTTGTCTACTAGATGGTATATAGCAGCCTTTCCCACACAGGCCTCTGCCCTGGCTGCTTGCCCTGTGCCTCCAGAGCCCTGCACTGCTGCCTGCCACTCTCTGAAGCTCTCTCCCAGTAGCCCTGGAGCATTCTTTTTTTTTTTTTTTTTTTGAGAGAGAGAGAGAGAATTTTTTTAATATTTATTTTTTAGTTTTTGGTGGACACAACATCTTTATTATATTTTTATGTGGTGCTGATGATCGAACCCAGTGCCCCGCACATGCCAGGCGAGCGTGCTACGGCTTGAGCCACATCCCCAGCCCACCCCCCGTGGAGCATTCTTGTGCAAGCTCCATCCCTCAGCCAGACCTGCAGGCCACTCTCAAGAAGGGCACAGCCACAGACCTGGCACCATCACCCTCCAGAACAAGCAGGGCCCTCTCTTGAGCTGCAGGACTGGCCTCTGCCCCAGCACCCAGCTCAAAGCTTGGGACTGAGCCTCCTTTTGCAGGAGAAGAGAGGCAGTAGGATTGGAGGGGAATAGGGAGAGGATGTGAGCACAGAGCAAGTCAGCTGTGTGGTTGCCGGAACTCAGGGGCACTGGGAAGGGACTTCATAGGTCTTGTCTGACTTGAAAAGTCACACGGGTAGGAAGAGCTTCTGGCTCCATCCTGGGGTAAAACTGGGGAGTAAAGAGCTTTCCTAAGTTGAGAGGTTTTTTTCCTGCCCTGAGTCAGCAGGATGCTCGACACACCTGATGTCATGGACCACCTGCCTCAAGTCTGTAAGGGAGCAGGGATCCCCTCAGTTTCCAAATGGCAAAGGTGCTCAGGGGATTGATGTGACTTTGCCAGTGGAACTCAAGCAATGAGGGGCAGAGCAGGTACCAGAATCCAGGCCCATCTTCCCCTGGGCCCATGCTCTGTGTGGTACTAGCAGCACCCTCCAGGGAAGGATGCAGACAGGGGCTGGTTAAGGAGAGGCCGAGTCCTGTCCTGTGGCCTATGAGGCTGTTCTGCCTGACTGTTCCAGTGAGATGACAGGCGCTTTACCAAGCAGCTGTGCCCAAGGGAGCCCCATGGGTTGGTGGGCTCAGAGGCTTGGACATTCCTAGACTGAAGTTAAATCTAGGAGCACACAGAAGCCTGTGTAAACAGAGTAGGATAAGTCACAAGGCCAAGGGTCCATACAAGACTAAAAGCCCAGAGCAAGTCCAGGCTGAGCTGAGCCAGGTCAAGACAAAACAAATGCCAAGATAAAGACCAGGGCAACCCCATCCTAGACACACCTGAGCCAAGCTCAGCTGACAGCGGACAGGCAGCAGGACCAGGCGTGCTGAGGCAGAGACAGGCGTGGTGTGCTGGGTACTCGCTTCCTCCACAGGCAGGTCTGGGATCATCCTGGATCCTAATGCTGGCTCTTGGCACATCAGTGTGTGGCTGCAGATTGTGCTCCTGACCAGGCCTGAGATGATGGGTCTAGTCCATAGATGAAAGGGACAGACTGATGGGGGGACTATAACTAGAGAAAAGATCTGATCCCCATGGCTTGAGGGATGACACTGACCTGAGAAGTTCTTATTTCTGCCCTTCCAGGGAAAAAGTGGCTGTAGTGACAGGTAACACAAGCCATCTTCACATGGAAAGGCAGCCTTGGCTCTTTTGGAAAATCCGGACTGCAGATGTCCCCTGCCCTAAGACAATGGCCTTGCTCAGCCCTGCCATGTGGAAAGGAGGCGAAGGCCAATGTGACCCTGGTCAGAGGTGGAGTGGAGGTGTCTACCAAGTGCCTCCCGATCAGCTTCAGCAGCGGAGTGCTCAAGGTTTGGCTGCTCTGCTGGGCTCCATCTCCCTGCTCACAGACCGCAGAGATGCCCACCTGGCTCCCGGGCTGAGGTCTCCTGTGCGTCTCCATGCAGCCCACCGCTTCCTCCTGCTCTCACCTTCTCCACCTTCCCCAATGACGTGTGCTGTTTTGTAACACAATAAAGATAGAATTTAATTGCAGATAAAATGTTTTTCCAAAGACCCTGAGTGTGAGTTTGTAGCCACCGTCACTGGGTCACTCTGCTGATGCCTCATTGACCCCACATCTGGGGCCTCCAGGAGCCTGTTCCTGATCACAGATGGACTCCCAGCTAGAGCCGCTGGATCCACACTTTTAAGGGGGAGGATGAGGCACAGGAGGTGCAGGAGCTCAAGGAGTGGATCTGAGCCTTCTTTTGCAGGGGGAGAGAGGCAGTAGGATTGGAGGGGAAGAGGGAGAGGATGTGAGTTAGAGCATCTACCATTAGAGAAAGTGTCTGGGTTTTGGCATTGCATTCAGGTGCAGGTAGCCCAAGGGTGAATGAGGAGAGTGTGGGGGCTCAGATGGCAAAGTTCTCCATGCACCCAGGGTTTGGAGGATGGGGAATGAGATGGGAGGTGGGTCTGAGCACCTGCTATGAGCCCCACGTCCTCACAGACTTCCTCAGTGACCTTCTTGGTGGACACCCACAGAGCCCTGGAGAGAAGTAGAGTCCCATTCTGTGAAAGCGGGTCCTGGGAACTTGCAGAGAACAGTGACTGCAGCCAGGGATCCTGGAGCCTGGGGCTGGGCACGAGGGCAGATGCTGACCAGGGCCACTCCTTCTCTGCAAGCCCTCCTGGTGCTGCACCTGGCAGACCCCAGGCATTTAGCCCTTGGCCAGCACAGGCTTCATAAATGAAGGTTCGGCTATGAGGCAAATCCAAAAGGGAGTTTGAATTAAAGAGACAGGCCCTAGTTACCTTTAAACTAGCTCCAGGACGGCTTCTTCCCACCTCCAGCCTCAAGCTACCTATTAGAGTAGCGAGGTTTACTGAAGAGGCCAGCGAGAGAGAAAGAACACACCAGGGAGTGGACTTTTATTGGGGAACAAAAAATTCTGGGGAAAATCCCATCCAATGAAGATTAAGGGGGGCAGTGTCCCAAGGTCAGGTGCGACAATTGGGTCTTCAGGGGTTGTGGCCAGACACACCTCCACACAGACAAGCCCTCGACCTGAGAAGGGTGGGGAAAGCTCTGGACAGAAAGATATGTCTAAGTGCCTCTCACCCAGCCAGGGAGGTAACTCACATGTGAGGATGGCCTCTCACACAGGCAGGTGCTTAACACTCAGGTAAAATTTTAGCCTGGGAACTGCTCTAAGCCTGTTTTGTTGTTCAAATTTGGCGAAAATTTGATCTTTTGACACTGACTCTTAGCATTCTGTCACTTTCCCTTTAAAAAGATCATTTAGATCAGTCTAAATGACGGGACAAGTCCATCCTGGTGACATGGGCTCAGACCACTTGGTGGACAATCAGTAATGTCTTCAGAAAAAATTATTCAGAGACGCGGGGATTGTCAGATCAAGATGGCCCAAACCAGGTGTTGTCAAGGCTTTGAGCAGGGTTCCCATGTCCTCCACTAGGTGGAGCCAGTGGACGTCTTTGCAGGTTGGCTTTTTCACTCACAAGGTTTGGGTGCCCTTGAGGGGATCTCGGCATCACCCCCTCAATAAAGGGCCAGGTGACATGGAGCCCGGCATCCCTCAGGACTGTGGGATGGACAAGGCGGAGGACAGTGACACCGCCCAATTAAAATCAGAAAATTTCAAAGAAAAGCTCCTAGTTACTTTTTTCTCTGTCCTTGCCATTTCCTGCCGTGTCCCAGCTCCCTGCAGGCTAGCGTTCCTTGTCCAAGATGGAAGCCTTTGCCAGGCCAAAGCCCTGGCTCAGGAAGAAAAGTAGGGCTGGAGGGGACTGACCATGCTCCTTAGCAGGGTCCCCAGGGCCCGCCCAACTGTGTCCCCAAGCTTCCTTCCTGTAGGTGGCAGTGTTTCCGTGGGACAGGCCGATGCAGGTCAGCTTCTTCCACTGTTTTGGCCAAATTGTGATTAAATTCATTTTTCCTTTTTACGTTGTCTTTTTTTGGTTCTCATGTTGGCCAATACCCCAGTCAATCAGCAGGGACTGCAGATTCTTGGGCCCCAGGAAGACAAAAGTTCTTCTCCTGTGCCTATGACCCTGCTGGGACTCCCAAGTGTCCCCAGGCTACTGACCTTGGGCCCCTCACTGAGGTGCTGTCCATGTTCCCTGCACATCCAGTGGCCACAATCAGCCTGGACCTGCAGTGTCTGAGCTTCCAGGGTCTCTTCAGTCCCCTCCTGGACCCCCACATTTCTCCCTTCTCCTCTGCAAGACTCCCACTACAAGTCCTCCTGAGGGCAGAGCCCCACCTTCCCAGGCCACCCCAAGCTGCTCCTGGACTTTGGGGCAGGTCACTGGAGCACAGTCACTGGGGGCACTGCTCCTCTCTGGGACTCATGGCCCTGCAGGGACATTAGTCTTTCCTTGGGTGACAACGTGGACATTGCTGCCTGGCAGGAAGTGGTGTTAATGGGTATTCCAGGAGGGCAGGATTCATGCTGCTGCCCAGCTTGCAGCAACCCTCCCACCCCCACCCAATGAAGAGAGTTGATTCCAGTGGCTTCAAGGGAGAGACAGGATTCAATTAAAATCTGGTCAGGAGAAGCCGGAAAGGGCACAAGGGAAGGGGGCTGGGATTTGGGTTTACCTGGGTTCAATCCTCAGTACTACCAAAGAAACAGAGGTGTTATTAACATCTGGAGCCAAGCACAGTGCTCGGACGTGGTGGGCATAAGGAGCAGCAGATAATACTGTCACAGGTGCTGACATCACTCACATGACCCCAGTTGTGACAGAGAAGAACAACTTTATAAGTAAATAGGAAGAAGATCCCTGTTCTCCAAAGGAGCTATGGCTCAAAGACCCACTCTCCTGGGCCATCTACATCCAGACTGTCTTCTTCTCCCAGCTCAGAGCCATCCCCTGCTCCCTATCAGATGAAGAGGAGGTTTAAGGATCAGCATGTCCAGAATGGGAACATTTCAAGGCAACCAGGAAAGCAAGAGAGGCTAAAGGCAGGAGCTAGATCTACTTGTCCCCTGGGAGGAGCAGCTGTGGAAAAGCCTTCTATGCTGCCTCCCCTCTTGATAAATGGTCTTGGTTTCTTTGGCCATGGCCTCTGCCAAAACCAGCCTTGCTCTGGGTTATATATTTTCCCCTGAAAAATTACCTAAGCACAGCCTTTCTAGGGATTCAGAGTGACCACTGGGAGAACTGACAGCCCAGAAGGCACTGCCTCCTCCTAGTTATGCCCTCCAGTGGGGAAGAAGACTCAACCCCCTCTAGGGGATGAGAGGGACTGTGAGGGCTCAGGGACCCATGAGCCCTCCCAAATGCTGATGACCCACTGTCTGGGTGCCTCCAGGGTGGAGCCCCCAAAGCTTACACCAGCATTCACTGGTGCTCAGTGAGGCCAAAGCACTATTCTTTACTGCAGGGTACAGGGAGGAAGGTAAGGGAGCAGGGAGGGGCATGTCTGCCTGAAGGGCTGAGCAGACAAGGACACAAGTAGCCATGAGCCAGGCTGAGGAATATGAAGTGACCCATCGCTTCTAATTGGAGAGATCCCAGAAGGTCTCATATAGATACAGGATTTGGGCTGGGCAGAATTGAGATGTGCTGAGATGAAACAGGCACTCTCCAAATTGCAGGAGCAGGAGCAGGGGTGTGCTGGGGAGCAGGGTGTGGGCCAGTGTAGCTGGAGCACAGGTGCCTGAGGGAGCTTGTGGGAAATGGTACTTGTGAATGGAATTTTCCATTGCTAGGGTTCTTTATGAGCTGATGAGGAGAGCCTGTAATGTTTGGGGCTGCCCTGGATTGAGAGAGTATAGGCCATCTGTTGGATCCTGAATTCCAGTACTCTTCCTTGTGTCTTAGTGACAGGCCTGGGTCATTGGCTGCTTAACAGATGATATGAGCAGAGCACATTGATTATGAAGGGGACAACGGGCCTGCAGGACCCCCAGGGTATGTATACTTTCCTCCATCCCATCCCCAAATCTTCCTTCTAGTGTGAGCAGCCCTGCCTACCCCAGACCTGGCCCAAGGATTAGGACAGCTGTGCCTGGTGATGTCCCTAGAATGGGCCCTAAACTGCCTCTTTCCTTCTACATTCAAGGGAGCTGTGAGCTATGTTTTTGATCATTGGTTTAAGCAGCTCTCTCTGGCAGACAGTAGCCTTGTCAGCTCTCTGATCACAGTGCCTATTCCCTGATGGCTCTGATTTGCAGCAGGGCCTCAGGTGCCTCCCTGGCCTCTCTGGAACTCTGGTCCTCTGTCTGATCCTGCAGTGGTGAGGAGAAGCATTAGCCAGTCAAGGTCAGGAGAGCTGCTCAAAGCAGAAACTGCTCTAATGCCTGGGTAAGCAAAGCTTTTTCTCCAGATGTCATCTTTTGGTCAAGAGCAGCATCAGGATAATGCTGTCTGCTCCAGTCCCTGCCCTTGATTCCACCTGTAGCACCCCTAGCAATTACAGATGTCAGCCCACAGCTGATGCCTGAGGCTGAAGACCCCACTTGAGGGTCATATGTGGCATGATAGTGGCATTCAGGATGGTGGCATAATGCCCTGTGCCTAAGCCCAGGAAGGCAGGGGAGGCGGCTCTAGGGAGGGCAGTGCTCTGATTTAGGGGTAGGTATTCAGTTTAATTGACTGAAACTCATTTAAGGTTTACTGAGTGCCCATAAGAACTAGGCTCTGGGCCGGGTTTAGTCATAACCAGAAGTGGATCTGTCCTCAAAGGGTCACAGTAAACAGTTCAAGGATAAGACAGGAACAGAGGTGACGATGACATGAGGCTTCTGCACACCCCACACCCTCTGTCTAGAACACCCTTCCCTTGCCCCTTCACCTACTTCACTTTCCCTGCTCCTCCCTCAGCTTTTAGCTCAATGTCATTTCCTTGGAGAAGTGTTCCCTGCCTTTGGTGACTCAGGCAATTCTCCTGTTATATGCCCTCTTGGCCCCATGTTCCACTCTAGCATCTCCTGCCACTGGTGAAAATGTACAGTCATCTGCTTGATTACTTTATTATTGTGTGTTGTGCACTGTTACAGTTCAAACGTGAGATGTTCCCCAAAAGCTCACGTGTAAAACAGTGCAAGAGGGTTTAGACGAAAAATGATTAGCTTATGAGAGCCTCAACCCAATCAGTGAATTAACTAAGTGGTAACTGAAGACAGATAGGCTGAGGCTGGAGGAGGCGGGCATCAGGGTCATGCCTATAGGGTAGATATTTTGTATCTGGCAAGTGGAGTCTCTCTCTCTGCTTTCTGATCATCATGTGAGCTGCTTCCCTCCTCCACACTCTTCTGCCATGATGTTCTGCCTCACCTTGAGCCTCATGGAATGGAGCCTGCTATCTATGGATTGAGATCTCTGAAACCATGAGCCCCTAATAAACTTTCCTTCCTCTACAACTGTTCTTTTAGCCACAGCAGAGAAAAGCTGACTACAACACCCAGCAAGGCTGGTGGGAAGCCCCACGACGGGAGGACAAGGGCCTCTCTGCTCTCTGTTGAGTGCCTGGCATAGCGAGGACCCCACAGACAAAAGCTGGGAGAATACATTAAAATAAATGGAAACAAAGGCAAGGTCACTGTGAAAGCTTCACAGATGGAAAGCTGAGAGCATCTAAAGGGCTGGGGCCTAGTAGAGGTTGAGAGGTAGAAAGGGTTTCCTGGAGGAGCAGGCAGGTGAGATGGGGGAAGTGTTCCTGAGGAGGGTAAGTACTCAGCAAAGTCTCAGTGGGAAGGAAGCATCACAGAATGTGGATGTGGTGGGAGCTGGATTTATCTGGAGCACCAGAATTGAGCACAATGGGAAATGAGAAGATGGGACGACAGGCTTTAGATGACAGTCTAGGCCGGGGCTGTGGGGTACCCCTGCTGGCCTGAGAGGCTGGCCTTAGGAGGAACAGTTATAAGGCAGTGGCCGCAGCCCAGCCAGGAACTGAGGGGATGGGGGCTGCAATGTTGGGGGTGAGAACCAAGAGGGAAAGAGGCCATGGGCATCCAGCCAAGGAAAAGGCTCTGCTCCATCTCTCAGCCAGGATAAGAGGGGCTGTAGGGGGAAGGAGGTGACTCAGGCCCCTGCCTCAACCTATTTTGTGACCCTGCAAAGTTTGGACCAGGCAAGGGGTCCACTGCCCCCACTAATGTACCAGGTCTGTGAATTTTCTCCTCTCTACCCTGGCCTGTGGAAAGACTGAGGTGTCAGATCCCTGGGACAGCAGATGTATTTGGTACAGAATGGACTGGGTGTCCTCTACTCTGCCACTCCTGACCTACTCTCAGCCCTTCTCCACCTGCCCTGTGCCTTGGGAGGAGACTCCATGGACAGTCAGCCTGGTTGACTCACCTTTGGGTTCTACTGGGTTCCCTCTGTGTGGATAATAAAAAAATAAATTGGGTCTTTGTCCCCAGGTTGCTGGCAGGAATCTCCTGTGGCCCTTGGAATTTCCTGAGTGATAAGAAATGTTTTGTTATTCATAATGAGTCCATTTTACCTCACTGGAGTTTATGCTAATGAGGTGACTCAGGCTGGGGCCTCCACGTGGCTTTTGGATAAA
This sequence comes from Ictidomys tridecemlineatus, assembly GCF_052094955.1. Taxonomy (NCBI): domain Eukaryota; kingdom Metazoa; phylum Chordata; class Mammalia; order Rodentia; family Sciuridae; genus Ictidomys; species Ictidomys tridecemlineatus. The sequence continues at coordinate 18,879 of NW_027523679.1, read as the reverse complement.
GATTGATCATCAGAAGAGACCAAACATGTCATTAAAAGGTGGGAACCTTCAGCCCTGTTCTGACCTCCACCAAGGGGAGTGGAGCTGGAGACTGGGTTATAAATGAGATCTAGGAGCTGGGAAGATGACCTGTCCAGGGGAAGCATGAAAGCCATGGAAGTTTCTGTACCAGGCCCCCATAGTTCCTATAGCCCACAGTGCCTCCCCAGCCCATTTCTTCCATTTGATTGTTCCTGGGTTTTAATCCTTTATCATAAACTGATAAACAAAGTATTTTTCTGAGTTCTGTAAATCATTTTAGTGGATTATTGAATGTAAGCAAGGTTTAGAGGACCTCCTGGATTGGTCGCCAAGTTGGACAGAAGAGTGGAAGCCCTGGGACCTGGAACTCATACTGACATCTGAAATAGGGGCAGTCTTGTAGGATTAAGACTTTAAAGGGGGGGGGGTGTGATCTGGGCTAACTTCGGAGTTGGTATCAGAATTGAATTGCCCAGTTGATGTTGGAGAATCAGAGAATGGCAGAATTGATGTGGAAAACCATACAAGCTACTGGAAGGATCAGCATTAGACAGGTGGCAGAAGAGGAGAGAGTTCAGGGTACTAACACCCTCAGCTTCCTCCTGCAGGGTCACTGCAGGCTAACTGAATCTCCCACAAAGATGCAGCTCCTACTCAGTAGCCACAGCCAGCTTGAGTTCTTAATACTCCCTTCCTTACTTGTCCATAGGGGCCCAGGGGTCTTTTCCATCCCACATTGGTTTTCTTTAATCCTGTCCAGAATAAGAGATTGTTGGTTTTATCTCCAGATTATGGCGCAGTAAATGTAGGACAGGATCCAGATCTCCCTGGAGACTGTCAGGGCTGTGAGGAGGAGGGGGAAGTCTCCTGGGCCCTAGGACTGGCACAGGGACCATACTTTCACTTCTTGAGCCCCAAACAAGGCTGGGGAGGGTATGTGAGGAACAGTCCTGGTCTGACAGCATGGGGAGGATCTGTTCTGAGGCCTGAGGAAGGTCTCCCATGCACTCTCTTTCCTCTCTCCCACTTTCTAGAAATTCTCACTGATTGATTTTCTCACAATTTGGTTTTCTACTGCTTCCCTCATCCATCACCTATTCTACTTATTTCAACTCCATCTAAAACCTTTATTTATCCCATTTTTTCTCTTGACATCCATCTCTGTATGTCCATGGTGTTGAAAACCAATGGATAACAATAGCTCTATTTCAGAGCAGAGGCATTCTGCTGAGTTCCTTCTTGGCCTCAGAGGCCACCTCCAAGAGTACCTGTATTATATCTATGTATATTGTCTCCCTTACTCTCCCAGTGGTGTTCAATTTTTCATGACAAATTTATCTTATATTCCCAGTTTCCCTGTGAGTGTCTTAAGGAATGGGCCCCAGAAGCTATTCTCCTCAAGGACACCTCATCTTTAGTCCTTCCTGATGGGCCAGAAGGCAGTGCTCAGGAAATGGATGTGTTGAGTTGGCTTTTCCTCTTACCCACCACCCAGGCATCCATCCTTCCCTGCCTCGTGGAACTCCTCCAACTGGAGGTAGTGACACAATCAAGGACTCCTGGAACAGGTTTTACTCCCTAGTAATCTCCAGTATCAGCCCCAAATAAGAACACTGTAGGTAAAAAGAACACCCATCTAGCAACTATCAGCTCAAGATAAATCAATAAATACCCATATCCCCCACCACCAGTTTTCTTTTCAAGTCTTTCTTTCCTACATATAAATTCAGGACTGACCCTAGTCTCAAAAGCTCTTTCCTACTATTCTCAAACTATTTATGTATTCACCAATAAGGGAGGAGAGGGAGAGAGAGAGAGAGAGAGAGAGAGAGAGAGAGAGAGAGAGAGAGAGAGAGAGAGAGAGAGAGAATGATTGTCAGGCATTCAGCTAGGAGTTAGTGACAAGGCAGGATGACCATATAGGCTTTGTCCTTGAGGAAGTTATAACCTGGCAAAGGAGAATGGCAAGTATGCAACTATACTTAAATAGACATTCATTTAAAATGTATGTTAGGGAACACATACTATGCATCAAGCACCATTTGCAGATGCTGGGACCACAGCAGAGAACAGCAAACAAGTACAATACTAGAAAAGAAACTTAACAGAAGTTCTTATGAATGTAGCCATTGCTGAAGGATAGGTTCTCCCAGGAAGCTGCCTCTGAGATGGAGTTTAGTGTGCAGGATGTCTCTTGGGAAGTGTCTCTGGGATTAACACCTGTGGGAAAGAGGGGGACAGTTGTAATAAGTCATTGAATGTGGACTACCCCAGGAGGGACTTGACCTTGGGCGAGGTGGCTCTTTGCAGCTGAGATGATTCTTGAAAAGGCTAAGAGTTGAAAGCTGTCAGTATACAGCCCTTCTTACAGCTGGGGCAACAATTGCTTCATTAAAGGGAGTATTGAGTGACCTACTTCTGTGTCCACAACACTTGTAGCATGGGAGACCGCAGGGGTACCCGGGAGTATGCAGGGAATGCATCCACACACTGCTATGTGTGTCTCATTTCCTTCCTAGGAGATGAGTAAACTGAATTTCCAAGTGGGGCCAGGAAAATAACTCTTGCCAATGGATAGGCCATTTCAGGCTTGCCCTAAATTTAATGAGCTTCTTTTTAAAGCTACAGATGGACACAATATCTTTACTTATTCATTTATTTTTTATGTGGTGCTAAGGATCGAACCCAGTGCCTCCTAGGTGTAAGGCAAGTGCCCTACTACTGAGCCCCAGCCCCAGCCCCTCTAATGAGCTTCTTTGTGATTGCTCTTTCCTCACCTGCAACCAGATATCAGAATTCACAAAGGGATCCAGTGTTCTAAGAGATACTCAAGTGGAGCAATGGGAAGAGCCTGAATCCCTGAGTGACAGCATGGAGCAGAGCTCTTGCTTCTCCCACTTCCACCCTGAGTCAATCAACATTGTGCAGTTGACATGAGGAAGAACAAACTTGTATTTGTATCAGTTGTTATATTCACCGAGATTTGGTAGCTATTTGTTTCAGCAGTTAGCATTCTCTGACTGATAAGAAGAATTTTCTTCTTGAAGAGAGGTACTTCCATTTTTAAAAAATGAAAATATGAAGCTAGACAAAGAAATATAGCAATATTTATATTATAACAATATTTATATATATATATATATATATATATATATATATTAATATATAGCAAATAGATAACTAGAGATCTCTGGTAGCCTCAGATAACACATTTGGTAAAAACTGTTGCCTGGGATATCCTGGAAGTCATGCGGTCTCTGGGGGAAGAGGATGATAACCAGTGCCGTGCCTTGTCTGTTGACTGCAATCAGCAAGATATTGCAAGAAAAAGATGAGCTCAATAAAGAACTGATCAGTTCCCAAGAAGAAAGCAAATGAAAAAGAAAGAATCAGAAACCAAGGGTCTGCAGCAATGGGGAAAAAAAGGTAAATCCTATGAAACTCTCCTGTTTGGGCTCTTTCTACATCCCCAGATAAAATTAATCCATGTATTAGTGGGGATCTACTAACTTCTGTAACAATCCCCAAATCTCAGGGGTTTCATTCAATAAAAATTTCTTTCTCAGATACTGTTCAATGTCTGAATTTTAATAGATTTTGAGCAATGAAGACCCAATGAATTTTTCCTTCTCTAGTAAACACAGAGAATTAGGCCTGAGGCAAAAATCAATTCTTGGATTCTACCTTTCTATCAAGCCTAATAGCCTCAAGCTAGCCACCATGAAGTTGAGAAAGAAGGCCTGAGGAAGCAAACCAAAATAAGGCAGGGTCCAGAATTCTGATTCTGGGGAAAACAAAAAACACCAGGTAGGGGCAGTTACTAGCTGTGAGGATGGCCTTAGGCCTGAGCCTCAGCAACTCCATATAAAAAACTCTTTGAAAACTCTAGCCTCATTAGGCACATCTAACAGAGCCTCCAATATGGCCCTCAGACAAGTCACTTCTCCTCACCCTGATATACAGAGAGAAGCCCCTGGCAGGCTGTCCTCTCCTGATCAGAGGAAAAGTCGAGAAGATCAGGGTAGAGACCAACAGACCAGATGTTTCTGACCCCATGGTAAATGATGTCATGGAGAAATCCCATAATAGCTGATAAGGATTGAAAGGGGAGTCAAAAGCCCCCAAATTTAGTATAAATTTAGCAAATGATCAGAGATTCAGGCAGCCAAAACAAGGATGCACTCGAGCTAGAGAGCCTGATGAGGACCTGACATCCCATCACTTATCATCGTTTCCCTGATCCTCTGTGTGATCCTCACCACTCTCAAACTCTACCACCTTGTCTGGACCCTGATGAGAGCCACAACTTCTCCATAAGACCCTCTCCTCAACTGGTCGTCCACTCCACACCAGGAAAAGCCTACCTTGGTTCCCGACCTGATCATTGCGGTCTGAGTGAGTGTGCATCGCTTAAGACTTTTGAACGTAGCATGCAGAGGGAATGTCTGTCATTAGCCTGTCATGATGAAGTGTGTTTGCACTGCTTAAAATTAATCTAGAATTGTTTGCTGTGAATCAATTAATCTAGAATTGTTTGCTGTGAATTGATTTCTGTCTATTGCAGTGCCTAGCATTAAGGATTGTTTCCTTGATAAAGAACCGATAGAGTGAAATTGTATTGAGTAATTTGAGTGAATAAAGCATTGAACAGGGGCAGAAACATATGGACATTCTTTATTTGTCTCCCTCAACTACATACGTTGCAATTTTGCCCCCTCATGACACTAGCATAATTGACTGGAAGCAAAGTGACTGGAAGCCTCCTAAGTTTTTGAGAGAATTATATAGTTGAAGAAGCCAGGAGCCTGGGTTTAAAGGCCATTGACTCTTCCAACATACCTGAAAGTCCTACATGTTGAGCTAGATGCAGGGGCTGGCTGGGACTTTGCTTGTCCTTCCTAGGCAGAGGATGGAGAGGAATGGAGCAAGGGGGTGGACTGCTGCAGAGATAGCTGAGCTCTCCCACCTGGGGCTCTCTGATAGAGTAGTGTATCAGTAGTTTATCAATCAGGCTGCTCTAACAAAACGCCTCAGGCCCTGGCCCCCCTTTTTTTTAATATCTATTTATTTATTCAGTTAGTTAGTTAGTTTTCGGTGGACACAACATCTTTGTGGTGCTGAGGATCGAACCCGGGCTGCACGCATGCCAGGCGACCATGCTACCACTTGAGCCACATCCCCAGCCCCAGGCCCTGGCCCCTTAAACAACAGACACTTACACCCTCATAGTTCTGCAGGCCGGAAGTGCAGGGTCAAACTGTCATCAAGTTAGGTGTCTCCTGAGACCTCCCTCCTTGGCTTGCTGATGGCCACCTTCTCACTGTGTCCTCACATAGCCCTTCCTCTGTGGGTGCCTGTCTTGGAGTCTCTCTGTGTCCAACTGTCCCATTCTCAGGGACTGAGGCTGTAGCTCAGTGGTAAGGTGCTTGCCTAGCAAGCATGAGGTCCTGGGTTCAATCCCCCATACCTCAGAAAAATAAAATAAACAAAGAAAGAACACTAATCAGATCGCAATAGGGCCTACCCAGAAAAAAGTCATTTAGACTCAATCAACCCTTTAGAGGCCATATCTCCTCGAGTAGTCATCTTCTGAGGTATTGGGGGGTTAGAACTTTAATATGTGAATTTGGGGGAAATAAAATTCATGCCATAATAGTCCTATTTTCCAGCCTTCTCACATCTACATGGCTACATGATTAGTTCCTACCAAAGGATGTGGGCACATGTAACCTAGTCTCCATTCTGCCTGCCTCTAAGTACTCTGTGACTTAATCCCTGCTCCCTTGCCTGCAAGACTGATGAAGCCACCGGATGACCCCAAGGCCAGGCAGATGGGGAAGTCACACAAGGGAGGAGCCCAGGTTCTGAAAGGAGATTCCTGGCAGAGCCCTTCACCCCTCACCTGCTCTGGACTGTGTCTGAGAAAGAAGCTGTCACTGAGTTAAATCCCTGAACTTTGCGGGGGGGGGGCTCTTCCAGCAGGTGGCAGATCCCCACTAATATCAACAGAAATTCATTTGGGGCCCACCAGGCCCCCACGAGGCAGAGCAGAGGAATGAGCGTGTCGACACCTGGCACGCTTCTGAGTAAGTTATGCCTGGAGTCGTATGGACTTAAGCAAAAATTTCCAAACACTGAGTGAGCAAATCTGGCAGCCACCCTCTCCAACTGCACACTCCAAGCAGCAATTAAAAAACAAAATAAGCATCCTCCTTCCTGCTGGTTGTGGAGGAGTACGTGAGTCTGCGCATGGCCCTGTGTTCCAGTCAGAGGTACCATCATTTGTTAAGAGAAAAATCTCTTAAAATTGTAAAATATAATTTATAGAAGTTTTTAAATGCTTATGTAATGATGAGGACATTTGCTACAGTTGACTAGTTTGGCTTCCAAACCAGCCCTCCTTGGTCCTCTATCTGTAACTGAGATGTCTGGTTTTGGCTGCAGAAGTCAAGGGCAAGCCTTTCTCCAGCAATTCTAGTCAGGTATGTTTTCTATAAATGGAAATCATTATTAGTTTAGTACCTGGATCTAAATAAACACATATTTCAAATATTTTCTCCCTTCCCCCTAAAAAACCCTCCACTTAATGAAAGACATAACATAGGGCCAGAAGGAAGGAAATTTGGGTGCTTCAATGTGGAACTAGAACCTTACAGAAGCAGTATCATGTGGTGATAAATACCCTGGACTTTAGAGTCAGCCGTCACGTTCCAAAACCTGCCTAGGGCTGGGCAGCTATACGTGACCTGGGTGAGTTATTTCAGCTTTCTGAGCATCAGCCTCTCATTTATAAATAGAAGAGGGGATAACAATCACATCACCCCTGAAAGGGTTGTAGAAGATGAAACAAGATGAGGCACAGGAACCACTCAGCAGTGTGCCTAGCACTTAGTAAATACTCAATTAATGTTTTTAGTTATTATCACCTCTTCCTATAAATTTCACTTCCTTTCCTTCACCTCAAGAGCTTCCAACTCCCCATTGTTGAAGCCTCAGTGAGCTGGTTTGAGCACCCTGTGTCCCCATAAGACCAGGCATTCCTGCCTGTGTTCTTGTCTCTGTTGCCCACATGCCACCAACTGACGTGCCAACTCCAGTGACTGTGTTGTGTGCCTATACCAACCAGTTTCCATTCTGTGAATTTCCTCTCCTTCCTTAGCTTTCATTTCAATCCACTAAAAACATTTATGAGGCATGTTATTTGTTTAAAAAAAACATTTAGTACACATGTAATCAATTTTGCATTGCTAGACTAATTATTATTCTAAATCATCCCTTAACTTCCCTATGTAATGTTCACTGGCTTTGCATGAACTCTATATATAACTAATCAATGTACTTTGGAGTACTGGTTATATATTTTTTTAATTGGTTCTTTCTAGAACAGAATCCATTTTGACAAAGTTATGAAAGAAAGGAATAGATCTTGTTCTAATTCCATCCCCAGTATTTCCCTTTCCCTTCCTTCCCCGACTCCCTGCCCTCTTCCACCTATTGATCTTTCTGCAACTTAACCACAGTTATTTTTTAAATTGATTTCTTGTGGATGTAAGCAATGGTGGGATTCACTGAGGTATATTCAGGTAGGTACTGGAGTGCTAGTTTTTAATAGGTTCTACAATTATTAGTCCTTGGGAATCTAAAGAACGAATTATTCTGTTTGACCTAATATGTGAATGATATGGAAATAGGGCCCATGGAAATAGCTGCAAGCTCCATGAGAAGTCCCTGCCCTCCTGTCGTGGTTCTGGGGCTCTCAGACTTAACTCCTGACAATTGTAGGTGATAGAAGCAGCAATAGTCCGGCAGGCCTCAATGCAGTGAGATCTGGGGAAGGACCCAGGCAGGCCCCTGGATGCAGGAGATGGCCCTGCATTCCCTCTCTCGTCTCCCTCCTGATGTTGCTATCCTCTACTGAGTCTAGACTTGGCAAAGGTTTAGATGCCAAACCTCCGCCCAGTTCCTACCAAAGACTCCAGACAAGGAATCTGGAAGTATTTTCTAAAGAGGAGGAAGTAGCCCCTACCCCCTCACTTTCTTATCAGCAACCCCAAGGACCTGAGCAGGTGTGTGCCTGAGAAAGACCTTTCTGCTGGCACAGGAGAAGGGGCTACTCAGATCTGATGGATGTGTGGTGCCTCTGTGCCAATGTGTCTTTGTGGAGGATTGCTTGGGGTCTCTGCAGCCTCTCTCTCTCTCTCTCTCTCTCTCTCTCTCTCTCTCTCTCTCTCTCTCTCAAAGCTTGGCTTAGCTTCTCACAACATTGTTACAACTCACATCCCAAAAGATTCTCAGTGCAGCTCAAAGAGCTGCCCAGGGAAGAAGCTTGGGAACTCCAGCACACCAGACACAGGAGAGTCCCAAGCTATGTTCTGACCTCTCCTAGATGGAGAGACAGAACCCAGGTCCCAGCTCCCAGTGCAGCCTCTCCTCCAAGCCAAGCCTTCAGAGAGCTTTAGCCTGGTCCTCAACTGCTGTGCTTACCTCAGTGCTGTGTGCTTTGATGGGCGTGCACCTGACCTCTTTTCTCATTAGTTCGTTTGTCACATCATTCATTCACCCAGGCAAAGGTCATCTTCTGAGCCCCTTCATGGAATTGGAATGCATTGAAAGCCCAGAATACTGAGAACACTCAGAGCAGATCACTGTGGATGGTGGACTGGGGAGTGAGAGGGGTCCCAGAGAAGGATGTGGGCCTACTCTGGGGCAAGGAGCCCAGTTAGTAAGGTATTGCAAGTCCAGGGGAGAAAAGGTGAGGGCCTAGAACAAGGTGGTAGCAAAGTGGTCTGTGTGGCTGGGGATGTGCCATGGGCCAAAATAGCCAAATCCATGGTTTTCAGCCCTAGTTCTAGAAACCTGACTTACCTTTCCCAGTTACTCTTCTTCCCTCAGTGATGATTCTGGACTCTACACATGGCTGGCACATACCACCTTTTGCTAAGTCCTCACCCCTTTTAGTTATTAACTCCAATTCCCACCAATAACTTGCAGGCCTCTTTCTGGGGACCCCACTATTTTAGCAACACTTTCTTGAAGCCTCTTGTGATGTTTGTGACTAACAAAAGGGTCTGATTGCAGGTGCATCTCTCAACAGTGCTCATCATCTTCTTGGGTCATTCATAAAGCTGCTCCAGAAATTTGGACATTAGTGGCCCATTTTGTAGAATTCTGGAAATGTATAACACTGGTGATGTCTACTCTAGCTCAGAGCTACAGAGACCCAGGGCACCCAGCATCCTGCTCTTCCCCAGGATTATCTTCCAGTCCCCCAAAATAGCCCATACTGTTGCTCCCTCACCTCCACCCCCATGGATCCTCAACCTTCTGCATGATCTGCCTCTCACCATCTGGAAGCCACCAGCATGCCATTGTCCCTGGTACTGGGTGATGCTTACTGCCTCACCTGCATGTTCCAAGATGCTTCTTCCTCAGCTGGCCCACGTCTGATCAACCAAGACTACAAGCCTTCCTCAGCTATGCTGACCTTAACTCCAGTGCCCTGTCTGGCAGGCATCTTCCAGCCAGAGTGGAGAGAAAAGCCCAGTCATCTTAGTCTGCCCATGGCAATATTCAACATTGAAAGGGAACAAAAGTAGTGTAGAGCCACCAGACCCGCCTACAGAGCCACAGAAAGGCAGAGCTCTAAAGCAGTGAAATGATGTTCAACAGGAACTCAGGACATCAGGGCTGTCATGTGGCAAGCCTTGCTCACCTCGTCTTGGTCACGGACCCTGAACTTCCCCCCAGTTGGTCAGCACCTCTAGTTGTTCCTGTGCATAGAGGACCCTCCACTAGCACAGCTGGCCTGGCATGTCAGACCAGGCACACTGCTGACGAGAGTCGTGGGGCTTTTTCATTTCTGTGGCCCCAGGGTCTGTCACAGCACCTAGTCCATAACTGTACTCAGTAGCTATCTGGCCTCAAAAGAATAAGTAGAAGGAAGACTGCAGCTTGCCAAGGCTCTGTGGCCAGCAGACAGAAAACTCAAATCAAGAGCTTGAACAGTCCGCTCCTTCTCACAGACGGGGGTCAGCTCAAGTTCGGCTGAGTCTGTGGTGAGATGGTTCGTCCAAGTGTAGGGCCTGGGCTACATTCACACAGGAGCCGGCACAGGGCACTGCCTTCCCTGTCTTTACTGGAGCCTCAATGTGTCATTTAGCTTTTGTGTGGGCAGATAATCAGTGTGCAAGGAGATGGTGAATTGAGGGTGGAGGACACAGCAGGGGGACATTTGACCTGTGTTAGCATTTTCATTCCTTTTCTCTTTTTTCTAGTAGAATCCTTCATGAAATAGAGGCATCTAGAAAAACTAGCTGTCCACCTCCCTGTACTGAAGTCAATGGTGCTCCTGTTCATTCAGAGGCCAGCTTTTGTTTCTAGAGATTTCTGTTTTAGAATGTTAGATTGGTTCTTAGCCTCATCTGTTACATTATTCAGCTTACCTGATCCAACATTTATTTTTACCAGTTATGCTTTGAATTTCTAGAAGCTCTGTTTCTTCTCCACAGACAACTTTTACACAATATCGTACACTTGTTTTATGGAAGCAATACGTTTTTGATCTTTCTGAGGGTACAAATCACAACTTTTTACTGGTTTGGGGTTTTTTTTTCATTAATTTTTTAAGACTAACTGTCTTTATTTATGACTCTAGTGTCTGTGTTAGTCAGCTTCCCATTACTCTAATAAAATACCTGAATTAATGAACTTAATATACAAGGATAAAAGCTCATTTTGGCTCATGGTTTGGGAGATTTCAATGCAAGATTAAAATTAAATAAAAATAAATCTGGTATCATGCAAAGCTGTGAAACCCTGGAGCAGACTCTCTTGGAAGCCAGGCTTTTGTGATTATGGACCAAGCACTAGCTGTGTCAGTTGCTGGGAACTTGTAAAAAATGCAGAATCTTAGGCCTCATCCCAAACATCCCATGTCAGAACCTGCATTTAAACAAGATCCTCAGTGATTAAAAAGCACACTGAAGTCTGAGGGCACTATTTTATGGGAGATTATAAGACAGTCTGGTATATTTGAGTGTGGCCTCCAGAGCTGACCTTGAATCCCAAAAGTGTTGTTTAATTAATGCAAGTGCATGTTAAAGTTGGGGAAGCATAGTGTTTAGTCTGTTTTGTTTCTATAATAAAATACCAAAGGCTGAGTACTTTATAAAGAAAAGAGGTTTATTTATATCACAGTTTTGGGGGCTGAAAGCCCAAGTTCAAGTGTTCTCATCTTTTGATCTCTGGAAAGGGCCTCATGGTGAATAGAATCATGGTAGGAGCATTATTCAGAAGAGGTCACATGGTGAGCCAGGAAGCCAGAGAGTTAAGGGCTAGGCTTGCTCTTGTTAAAACAACCTACTCTTACAGAAACTAACTGGAGTCCCATTATAATTACATTAATTCCTTCTGAGGGTGGTGTCCCAAATCCCTGAATCACCTTCTACTATGCCACACCTCTTAAAAGTTTCACCACCTCTAACATTGCCACACTGAAGACCGAGTATCCAGCACATGAGCCTTTGGGACACATGACATGTCTGAACCAGCACACATGGCCATAGGCTGCTTAGCACAGCGCTGGCCAGTGGCAGAGGCTCTGTCATGTTAGTCCCTTCCCCATGTCCTTGCCCAAAGATGACTGGCAATTTGAAAAACTGCAATTCCTCAGCAGGATTATTTCCCCTGTGCCTGCTATACAATTCCATCTGAATAGCAGAGGGTTAATCTCCCTCTTTGGTCTCTCCCCCAGTTTTATAAGAGCTGTGTCACCAAGTCACTCTCTGTAGTGCTGTCTTAAATGATGACTTCTGATCTGACTTGTAAAACTTAATATCAAAATGCTTTTGACATTCAAGCCTCTTTGAAGTCGACCCAGTCTACTTTCCAGGGTTAAAATGATGCTGTGCAAGATGGCTCTTTCTCACGTGAACCTGGGGATCAGCTGAAAAGACATCTCTGCACTCTGCTGGTTTCCTCTGAGCTCCCTGTAGAAGCACAAGGAATCCTTTGTGTCTGGTGGTGATGGCACTGCCCTGCGGTTGCCACTCCTGCTGAAGATGGCTTTGATTCGCCACCAACCTCCCCACTTGGAGCTCACAGTGTACTTCCTCTGTGCAGTCTAATTGGTCCTCACCATCCCCAAGTCCTCTTGGAGCTTGGCTTGGAGGTGGGGATGTCTGTCTCTTTTACAAAGGAGGGAGCACATACAGAGGCCAGATGCTTTCCAAAGAAGACAGATGCAGGATCTTGATGGGTACGTCGTCTTAACCAGATCAATGTTCTGAGAGAACCAGAAGAAATCCTACCTCTCAGGGCTGCTAAACATCAGGTCTGGAGATGGTTAACCACCAGCATCCCCTCCTCCACAGCTCAGGCACTTTAGGAGTCACCATATACAGTGAGTTACAGCAAATCATCAGGTGCCCCTTTTTAGAAAATTCTATTGCCCTTTCTCTCTCTCTCTGCTCTCCTGCCTGCCTTAACTCAGGCACCCCTTTCCCATGCCACAGACGTGAACAGTTCATCTTACCTTTGAGTACCAATCTCTCATGACACTTGCCCAGGTATCCTAAAAAGATTTGTGCACCTGTTTGTACATCCCAGGGCCTGCTCCCTCTCTCGGGCTCCACCTCTGTCCTCATGTGTACACATTTGGTATGAGCACCCTAGAACTTCTCTCAATATCTGCTGTGTGGGACTGAGGGCTGTCCTGTTGGCATAAGAGAAATTAAACGAAGCCATTGTATCCCTCCCTATGTGAGAACCGTGTTTCTGAGACTTCCTTGTGCACATCAATCTCTTTGGGAGGTGGGTGGTAGCTCACTCAGTAAATGTCATTCCGATTTGGTAGGTCTGAAGTGGGGTCTGAGATTCTACATTTCTAATAATCTCGTGGTGATCCTGAAGTGGAGGGTCTGTGAACCACATTTTGGGTGGTAAGAGATTAGAATGACCTCGCTCTCCTGAGAGGTCCTTCAGGGACTTTGGAGGTGGCAGAAATAGCCAGGGAGGGAGGACCACAGGGATGCTGCTCATGGGGATGGACCCAGGAAGCCTGTGTCCTCTCATGATTCTGTCACTATGTCTAATCAACCCATTCAGGGCATGGTTCCTGAGGGGACACTAATTTATTCATCAGAACATATCAAGAGTCAAAGGAAAATGATGTGCACAACTTAGTAAGTACTCAGACTTTTGATAAAATTCACATATATTTCTAGAATGGATAGAGGAAAGAAAAGAAAATGCTCCCTTTATATAACAAAGAATATCTTTCTTAAACCAAATTCAAACATAGTAACTGATGGCAAGGCACTTAGAAGCCATCTTATCAAAGTCAAGGACAGACAAGAGTGATGGCTATTAAGCACCAATTAACACTCTTCTGAAGTTTGGAACCAAGGCACAGAAACCAGGAGAAAGAAGTATAACTACAGAAAAGAAAGAGGAGACACCTTGTCATAATGTGCAGATGGTGGAATCGTCTTCACATAAAACCCAAGATTCATTTGAAAATTTTAAGAATTAATAAGAAAGCTGGGTGAAGTAGTGAGATATAAAAGAAATACAAAAAGCAATAACTGTCATACAAATGTAGCTAACAATTAGTTTGAAAATACGTGGAGGAAAGTTACTTTTACAACTGATAACAAAATGTAGAAATGAAATTAAAAATTAATGTGCAAGGCATCAATAAAACATAAAACATTTTAAAGAGCCCTAAATGACTTGGATGCAAGGTGAGACATACTGTGCATCTTAATGGGAGATTAAATAGTCCTGGGCTGATCATATTTCAGGGTGCTACAGGAACGTGCTGATGGAAAGCACCACGTGTGTGTCCAGGGCTTGTCGACTGTGGGCTTCACAGTAAGCTGAGCTAACCAGGCCATTTCAGAATCTCGATGGCAGTATTTGGGGGGGATTTTCTCAGCCCAGAGACTGGAAAAGATTTATGCATCTCCTGCATGCAGTACATATACCCGGCAGTCGAGTTCTGGAAACTAAGGTGGGACAGTAGGGTGTGGTACCTCATTGCTGACCATCTAGACTTTCACATAATCCTCCTGTGGTCAATACAGTGCTGCTGCTGTCATCTGGGCCCCAGGTCCCCAGTCCAGCACCCTCTGTTTTATATTTTCCAGAGAATAAATCCACACTCTTCAGCAGAGATGTGGAGCAGACATGGAGTGGGCAAGGTGATCTTGCACATCAGATCACAAGTTGTCTCTCTTTTGAGTCCTGCCGGTGCAGTCACTTTTAGAAGTCACTTTCAAGGTGGCCCTATTCCTGAGCGTACCACCCATAGCCTGCCCCCCTTGGGCTGTGTCTCCCCAGCCCCCCACTGACTTCAAGCTCAGCTTCACTGGGTCTGCTAGGTCAGGTACCACTTGGCAGTAGCTCCTCAGCTTCCAAATGTCATTGGCTGGCTCTTCTCCTGTGCCATTTGCCCTTGTGCATTTATGCCTTGAAAAAATCCAATACGATGACTTAAATGTTATTGGACAGCCATCAACTCAGAGGCCCAGGTGGAAAAACCTCCAGTATTGACCGCATATGTCACAGCACAGATCCATTTCCAACAGAAATGAGGAGGGAGAAGGAAAACGCAGAGGATCAAAGGAAAAAGCTGAGTTTAGGCCACGGGGGTTGAGGGGAAGTGAAGCATGAGATTTTCTTTCCCTTAAAGGGCATTTTTTTAAGAGGGAAAATCTCCTTTACAAAGCAAGCTGGCCCTATGTATCAAAAGCCTTAATATATGCAAGCTCTTTAACCCAAAAATCCTTCTATTTCGATCTGCCCCAAGGAATCATTTTAAATCTCAAATAAACTTCATGAACAAAGATGCTCATCAAAGTATAGGTATGATAGCCAAAAAAAAAAAAAAAAAAAAAAGGTAATAATTTAAATGGCCAACAGGAGCAAATGCTTGAGGGGCTTAAAACAGCCACTTGGTGAAATATGTTGTGCAATCGCTAAAAACAATGTTTGCATCACAGATTGCACTACAAACAAGAGAAATATTTATGTTAGAAAAAAACTGGACAAAATTAAATATGTACTATGCTTAAAATACATAAAATAAAATTTTAAGAAAGCTTTGCCTAGAAAAGAAACAAAAGGCATACTCCAAATGTTAATATTTATAAAGTTTTATTTTTCTCTTCCTTTTTACTTTTCTATCATAAGCAAGTATTTCTTCTTTTTGAATAACAGTACTATTGAGATATAATTTACATTATAGAATTCACCCTTTAAAAGTACACAATTTGACGGAGTTTAATATATCCATAGTTACATACAACAATGGCAACTCAATTTTAGAACACTTTCTGTATCTTAAAAAGAAACCCTATACATTTTAGCTATCTTTCCCAGTTCCCCATCCCTTCGCAGACCTAAGAAACATTGATCTACTATCTCTCTATGTATTTGCTTATTCTGAATCTGTCATTAAATGGAATCATACCACACCTAGCTTTTTGCATCTGGCATATTTTACTATTTTTCAAGATTCACCTGTAATGTAGCAAATATCTGTATACTATTCCCTTTTATGGTCAAATAATATTCCATTGTATAGACATACCATATTTTATTTATTGACTCATCAGTTGATAGAAGTTTGGGTTGTTTTTACCTTTTGGCTATTATGAATAATGTTTCTATAAACATTTATGTACATGTTTTTGCCCAATTTGATAAACATTTTTATTTCTCTTGGTTATTTTCTAGGAATAGAATTGCTAGGTCATACGATAAGCCTATGTTTACTCTTTTGAAGAATAGCTAGACTGTTTTCCAATATGGCTGCACCATTTTATATAACCTCCCAATAATATGTGAAGATTCTAATTCCTCCCCATCTTCACCAACTCTTATTATTATCTGTCATTTTATTATAGCCCTTTTTCTGGATGTGAAATGGTATATCACTGTGATTTTGGTTTGTATTTCCCTGATGGCTAATGACATTAAGCAACTTTCATTGGCAATTTGTATAACTTCTTTGAAGAAATGTCTATTTAGATACTTTGACCAGTTTTTAAGTTGGGCTACTTGTCCTTCTATTTGAGCTGTATTTCTTTTTTCCATTTCCTTTCCTTGTGCTGGGGATGGGTCCTCATACATGGTAGGCAAGCACTCTGCATCACCAGCCCCAATTGTACACCTTCTCACTTTGATGTTGCTGTCATTTCCTTTTTTTTTCCCCCCTGTGGTGCTAGAGATTTAACCCAGGGCCTTGCATATGCTAGACAAATGCTGTACCACTAAGCTACACAGCCATCCCTGATGTTATTTCTCACTGGACATTTTTTAAGACATTCTTTGGTCTTTTGACAAATCAGTTAGCCCAGATCAATTTCTCACATGTTTTCCAGGTGAAAAACAAAATCAGGAACTAATCGTACTGGACATTTTTGTGTTGTGCAATTATTGCTTTATCATGTTGTTTTGATGGACCAGCAACTGGAATAGCTCTTCTGTTTGTGCATCTACCACTTATGAGTCTTCACAGGAAGCTGAATCCTCTTCCCACCATGGAAGCTGAGAAGTCCAGATGATGTCTTTCCTGTATCCCTCATAACTAGGACATGAGCACATGGTTTAGACTCAGCCAATCAGAATCCCACCTGCCCCAGACTTGAGCCAGGATCTGAGGATGAAGAACATGAGAGTCAACAGGAAAACACTCTAGAGATGAAGGAACCTGGCTATGGTACTGTGTCGAAGGGTGGCAGCAGGGGCAGCAATAATGAGTGCACTGTGTCCCTGGCAGCTGTGGGGTAGCAGAAATGCCAGCTGAGGCTCTGTGGTTCCCAGCAGATGTAGCAATAACATCCTCCCCAGTCTGGTTCTGGGCAATGGTTTGTCTGGAAAGTGCTGTCCACCTTTCTGTTCTGGTCCATTTTCTAAGCTCAGATCTCTGACTTTCCCAATGATGTGGAAAAGGATCCAATATCAGGAAGTTTCTTTTGCGCTTAAATTAGCATAACTGCTTTCTACTGTTGCAATTAAGTACCTTGACTATCCAAAGATGATGTTTCTTTTCCTAAGAAATGTCTCCTTTATAATTGACTCACATGCAATAGCAACATTTAGACTTTAATGTGATAACACCAAGTGCTAAGTATGAGAAGATTAAACAGATGCTGGGCTTTGACTGATGTCTGTCAAGTTCTCTAGTTGAAAGCAATCCCTGCGGGTGAGAAATGTTTGCTGTTCTTCAGAGCAACACCACAAACACAGAGAAGCAAAGAAGGTCTCTTTTAAGGTAGTACAGAGCCTTGATTTAGAAAAAACATGGCTCTATAACACTGGGAAGTCATCCAACTCCATGGCCCTGTGGAACTAATGTTGGTACTGACTGAGGGCATTCAGGCAGAATTGGTGGCTCCTAGGAGTGCATCTGCTTTCTATATTGACCATGGCAGCCAGCTTGCAAGATGGTCCCCATTGATCCTCACCTCCTGGTCAGCCAAGCCTCATGTGGTTTCTTTTCATATTGAATCATAGCTAATCTGGGTGTCAAAGAATATGGCAGAAGAGGTGGTATGTGACATCCAAGGCTGGGTCATAAAAGACATTACAGCTTCCTTTGTGACCTTCCGGATCACTCTGGGGAAGCCAGCCACTATGATCGGAAGGCACTCAAGCATCTCCATGGGCTGGAGTGGAGCTGAGGTGCCCACTAACAGTCAGCACCCACTTTACAGTCTGACAGTGAATTACCCTGGACAAGCTTCCAGACGACTGCAGCCTCAGGGGAGATCTCAAGCCAGAACTGCCCCACCAAGCCACTCCTGGCTCTCTGGCCCAGAGAAACCATGAGAGCTATTAAGCCTCTGAGTGTTGGGTGATTTGTTGTGCAACAATAGTCAAATAACACTTGCCCTCTATTTAAAAAAAAAACAAAACAATAAATTTCACTAGATGAGCAATGGGGACACCAATAAACCACTCATTCAGCAACTTGCATACTTAAGAATATCCTTTTTCCAGTGTGGTATGCTCCTCTGCAGATCAGGTTCCTGCTCAATGTAAAATTTTTAAAATAACATTCGACCCATATATGTGTTGCTAGCGGTGGAGAATTTTCTCTTTTTAAGAGAGGTCAGGGGTACACAGAGTACTTCCCAGCAGTGCTGAAACTGAGGAATGCTATACAAACAGATGCTACCAGGAGCAAGGAGCACATGCCAAGTGTAAAACCCCAGCCTTAGGGACAGGATCTTAGGCCTGGCCACAACTCAAGTAGCCTCAGACATCCAGAGAGCACTGTGAGTCTCTCTTTCAAGGCTCCCCAATCTGCTCCCATTCCGAAGACCTGGCAATTTAATAAAATCATTTTGAGCCTATCACAGTGTATCTTAATAAAGCTTGTGTCACATGAAGTACTTAGACCTTTGCACTGGACACTTTTCAGCATCCCCAGCATGAAAAAGCCTCTTTGCCTAGAAAAAAAAATTCAAAGACTCTAAACTCTGCCAATACTACACTTAGAAAAACATCAACAATGAATAAGTGTGTCTTACGGAGTACCTGTGTGAACGGCAGGCAGAACTATAATTAACAATGAAGTCAATCAACAAATATGTATTTTGTTTTTAGAAATGCACCAGTTTGGCAATGCTCTAAAACTGGCACAATGTCTTCTTTTACTCAACACCACAATCCAGCTACCCTGCTCTCACATACACACCTAGCCCTTTGTAATTATTTGGGAATTAAACATGACACAATTTTTTTTGCAAAGGTCATTGAGAGTCTTTCATGCTAACAAGGACTGGATGTGACAGGTCCTTTGGAAATATTTGTGATGGTGGATTTTGCACAGGGTTTCTGCTCCAGGAC
>NW_027523678.1:151820-246527 GCF_052094955.1 Ictidomys tridecemlineatus | reverse complement strand
AGCCGTTTCTTTATTTATTGGCGACGGGGTGGGATCTGTGTGCGTCTCCCGGATACTCGGGTAGCATTCGTTGTCCGCAGCTAAATGAATGACAATCCGACTGCCGCACAGCTTCTCCGCATATTTCCTCTTGGAGCATTTCTGACCTGTGTTCAGAGACACTTTCCACCGTTGTCTTCCTCCTTCTTTACATCACATTGCATTCTCCAGTTCTGCAAGCATCTTGGCGTGTTGCTGGACTTTAATAACCGCATACGCCGGGGACCGTGTAGCAGTGCATTTAACAGGCACCATTAGTCCCAGTTACTTCCCTGATGATGCAGCGATTTTAAATTAGCTTAGTTCCTTATTTGGGTGAGTCTGGTCATATGTACTTGGGCCACTCATAATTGATTACCTTAGGTTGTTTTTAGAATTTGGATCCCTTGACACTCCTCAAGGCGTGCCAGATCAGAAGGTATTGAAAATAATCTAGAAATCAACTTGGAACGGAACCTCCATTTGATTCAGCTGTCCCACACCTTAACATATATCCAAACGATTTAGAATCAGCATTTTACAGGGACACAGCCACGTCAATGTTCATAGCAGCTCAATTCACAATAGCTAAGCTATGGTGCCAACCTAGGTGCCCTCCAACAGACGAATGGAGAAGGAAAATGTGGTACATATATACACAATGGAATATTACTCGGCCTTAAAGAAGAATGAAGTGATGGCTTTTGCTGGTAAATGGATGGAACTGGAGACTATCACGTTAAGTGAAAATAAGCCAGCCCCCCCCCAAACCAAAGGCCAAATGTCGTCTCTGATGTGCAGATTTCTCATCTCATGGGAATACACATAAGTTCCACTCTAGTCCTGCAGACCCGACATGTCGGGAGAGGGGAAGAATTCCCAATATGGCAGTTACAGAAACAGTCAATTCATTAATTATGGATGACTCGAGTCATCGGAGAGAAGTGGAAATTAAAACGGCGACCATCATCGGATCGGGTGGATTCAGTTATGCGAACATGATGTTTAGGCAGGTATTGAGATGGAAAGGATTTTTAAACGATTGAATCCCGTTAGATTTTTAGGTGAGGCAGAGATTTCGCTTACATTTCCTCCCCCTGCTTGTGATTAGCCTACCTAGCAGAGTTGGCACTCCAAGCAAAATGGCCCTTCTTACCGTGCCCCTCACTCGTTTGCCCGGCAAAGATGATATGGACCTGAGAACTTTTGCATTTTCTGTAGCTTTTAAATCATTCACATTTTTCTTGAATTTTTTTTTTTTTGTCTTGGTTTCGTTAGCACATTGTAGCTTGCTTATTAGTCAGGAGAAGACAGAAAATGACGGCGATTCCCGTGAAACAGAAGAACGAGACAGATCTTCGACTCCACCCCCTTGCACGCCAAGTGGAGGCTCTTTGTGGAGGCCCAGAGTGGATCCATCTGGAAGCTATTGGGCTGGCCTTCAAGGGCGAGAGGAAAGATAAGCTGCTGCTACCCCTGAATCATGGCCTGCAAACCGCGTATGTCCCAAATCACAAAAGCCTGCCTGTCTCACCGTGGAAAATGCATTCTGAACCGTTATTTGTTCTTCTTAGACGTTTATTGAAAACTAAATGCATTAATCTCGCAAAGGCGCCCAGAAACGCGAGAGACGGAAACGCCTCTCAGCAAACAGCACAGAATTCATCTTGGCCTTTTGGAGATTTTAATCAGCTGCGTGTGTTGCTTGTGCCTCGAGGGGATTACAGATAAAGGAACAATTCATTACTGTAAAACGTCTCCTTTTTTCCCCCCCATAACAGTGTTGGACAACGAGGCTGTGACAATTTTTCTAAGACTCGCCTGTCTTACATAGATAGGTCTCGAGGTAGATACGCTTAAAATCGTAAAAAAGGCGCACATGGAAAGAACTCATTATGGAAGAAGCAAGAGAGAGAAATTCCCAATTGGATAAAGAAAACACAGCTAGCCCAGTGCCGTGGCGCACGCCTGTCATCCCAGCGGCTCGGGAGGCTGAGGCAGGAGGATCGCGAGTTCAAAGCCAGCCTCCACCAAAGGGAGGCCCTAAGTAACTCAGAGAGACCCTGTCACTCAATAAAATGCAAAATAGGGCTGGGGACGGGGCTCAGGGGTCCAGTGCCCCTGAGTTCAATCCTCTGTCTGCCCCCCCCCCCCAAAAAAAATATGGAAAGAATCATCTAGTGGACATTCAGATGTGAGATGAGGTGAGACCATCAAGGTCATGAACGTAGAACAAGAAGGAAACCAGCCACATTTAAAACGGGGAGAGAAAAATGGGAATAACTTGGGAAAAGACGGGGAGCAACACGGAGCAGAAGGCAGAAAACGAACGGAGCCTGTTTCCTTGGGCACCCTCGGATGCCCGTGGTACCAAACGGTATTCACAGAGCAGATAAAGCCAGCGTCGGGACTTTGTGAGTCAGGCTTAAGAATATGAAGGTCCACGGCCACCTTGAAGTTTGGTGGGGCTGTCGGTGGCAACACCTACAAGAGAAGGAATTCGAGGACAATTCGTTTTTTTTTTTTTTTTTAAATATATTGTAAATATTCATGCTTTTACATTTTCATCCTGCAAAAACCGTGTCTCCTAGCAAAGAAGAAGACGCATTCGTGGGCACAAGTGGAATGCACTTTCAATCCTAGAAACAAACAGTCGCAAAGCCAGAGTCATTTTTTCCCTCTAGACCTTCACGTCGCAGAGAAACATAGACCCGATGGCCACGTGTCTCCAAGTGGAGCTCAGGACCCGGGATGCGGCGTCCCAGGCTGCAGTGCCGCATGCCACCCTTGCATGTGACAACGAATTCCAGCCACACCCGCCAAGGTATGGATGGCTAGCCCAGGGGGCTATTCTCTTGTGACACTACAATCATGGAAGGGACCGGCAATATTGTGCCAGTGGATAAAAGACTGAAATATCTAATTGGTTTTCAGAGACGAATCGATCGTGGTCAACCCCCGGGGTCAGGGCTTTAGGAAAAGATGAATTGCAGGTGGCACCGGCTTAGGGCCAAGAGAACAGCCCCCGAGAGCGGGTCCCAGCAATTAGTGAAAGAGCCGGGGCCGTGAGGTTTACATTCGTGTTCAAAGGTCGCTTCATTACAAGGAGCCAGTGCATTCATTAGGAAAAGGGAATCTCCAAGGGGATCCTGTAACCACCCCCGGATCCTGCCGGCTCATAGCAGCCGCGACACTGGACCTGACACTCCTCCGGCATGAATGCAGAGAGCTGCTCTTTGCAGACCCAAGTGGCAATGGCATTACCCTCCGGCTCTTGAGGTGGCTCTGGGAAGGCAAATGCATTGCTCTCCGAGGGTCGCCGTCCACGGAAACTGCAGAGGACAGCTGAATCCACGAGCAGATTCCCATTTCCCGTTCGGAAACGGAGAAGCAAAGGGGTATTTTTTGCAAGAACAAGCCCCCGACTGAGAAGAGCCGGTGGTAACAGACGTACAGCAGAGTGCACATCGCGGTATCGCTTCTACTAAAGCTCCAAGTGGGTGGCTCGGCTCACGTTTTTCGGCTAAGGATATTCTCGTAACAGAATGCATGGTGGCCAGCTCCAACACTCGGCTCACCCTCCAGATTTCCCCTCTTATTTCCTTTGCAATCAGAGTCTCTTCGAAGCTGAACACTGCATTTTAATTGCTATCGTGGATTTCTTTTTTCCATATTCTTGGAATGCATCCTGCGTGAATCATAAAACCCTCCTGTGTCGACGCTTTTGTTCGACACAGTATCCGTGGCACCCATTTGGTCCTCTTTCAGGAAGCGGTTACTTTGTATTGTTATATAACTTCCCTTTGTGAGAGTAGAAAACAACTCCATTACTTAATCATGGATGTTTGGGGACTTCCCGATGCTGGACAAAGCTCCTACAGACATCCCAGATTCACGACTTTGGGTCGGAAAGTACCTACGTAGTAGTAGCAGAATTGGTGTCTTCTACAATAGGCATGTTTCCCGTCCTAATTTATAATGTTCAATATTTTTTTTCACAATTTACATTCTCGACAGTGACGTGTGAAAGGTGCTTCCAGTCTTTCCGACATTTGGCATATTTAAAAAAAAATTTTTTTTTCAATTCATTCTGATTGGTTAAAAACGCCATAACTGGGTATTTGGTTTTAATTGAGATGTTACAGCACTTTTTTGCACGCCGTTCGGATTTATGAAATCGTGTTCGCTGTGAATTTAACAGCCTGACCTTGATACCACAGAGTCAAGAGCTGATGCCTTATGTTGGAAAATGCTTTTGAGTAAAAGTTACGGAGGCCGGCCTCAAAACTGCAATCCTCCTGACTCAGCCTCCTACATGTGCATATTCTTAATTTGTATGAAAATCGCTTGAAAAGTTTTTACGGGTCTAGTTTTAAGTTCCCAGCGATCTGTTGTGCAAGGAAAGACAGAGGTGGTTCATGTCAACCCTGCAGCTCATTATAATTGGTTTCAGTGTCGTGGGTGCGAAACCTGTAAAGCAGCTCAACATGTTTTGGTACCTGAAAAATGTCTGTGTACCCAGGGCCAATAATTCCACTTCTAGAAAGGAAGGAGACAGACGGGGAACCACTCACCCATCGTTAGATTTGTTCCGTCGAACTGTTATGCAACAGCGTGCAATGGCAAAGCAAATCGGATATCAGAACTCTTAGTAGGGCTCCATCAGCTTTGCGGTATCTATAGGATGAGATGAGATGGATCCACTTAAAATCGTGGGGCGCCTAACCACCCAACCACATCTCCAACCCTTCTTTATTTTGAGACAGGGTCTCACTCGGCGGCTTACAGTCTCTCGAGGTTGCTGAGGCTGACCTCTAACTTGCAATCCTCCAGCCTCGGCCTCCTGAGCTGAGGTGTTACTTTTACCTCCCGGCACACGCGACACAATATGGGGGGGGGTATTTGCAAATCAGTCACGTGGTAGCGGGCAGAGATGGTTCCTGGGTGATGTTGTAAACCTCTTGAACGTTCTCCCTTTCTGGTTCAATCTTCTAATTCCTGTACAATGAGCAGGTGCCATGCTTAAATTTCACAAAACCTATGTGAACGTTTTTTTGAAAGTAAATTATTTAAAAAATGATGAATAGCTGGTGTTGTGGGAGTCCCGAATGTCTACCTAGTGACGTTGATTTAAATGTGCTTAACCTGACAAAGGGCATTGGTGGCTTAGGCTGGTGACAATGTGGAATATGCACGTTGTGGCTTCTTATGTCCCAAACAAACCCAATCAAGAAATGCAAAAGACAAGCCTAGGGTTTTCACCACCTAGGTCAAGTCTACAGACTGTGAATTAGACTTAAAAAAAAAAAGAAACCTATTACGTATGCAAACCTTAGTGTATCTAAAATAACCACAGTGCTTTCCAGTTAAAATAATGCCTCTGAGTAGCATTTTAGAAATGAACAAAAATATTCACAAAAAAATTCCTAGTCATGTCCTGTGCTCACTGATGATTTTGCAGAGATTAGAGAAATCTTAATGCAATATTCAAATATAACATTAGTTGAGTTTTTAATTCCTTCATTTAACGGTTCTTGAACACCTGCTGGTGTCTGTCCACACGCAGAATTACGCAGTGTTGGTCTTCATCCATGTTTATCTCGTGATAGAGACAGAAATTCATTAAAAACAACCAAACACAATCAGGGCACGGTGGTTCACGGCTGTCATCCCAGCAGCTCAGGAGGCTGAGGCAGGAGGATCGTGAGTTCCAAGCCAGCCTCCGCCAAAGGGAGGCCCTAAGCAGCTCCGGGAGACCCTGTCCCTAAATAAAATGCAAAATAGGGCTGGGGACAGGGCTCTGGGGTTGATACCCTGCACATCTAAGATCATTCAAAGGTAACCCAAGGAGCTCATTGATTTTCCGACTTTAGATTAGAGGAGGAAATTGATCTCTAGAAGTTCCTCCCAACATTTCAAACGGCACCATTCGGCTTAATGCCTGCTTTCAGTGTCCGCCGGCTGGTGAGAGTCTCGTGCACCATGAAGACATGGACACTCGTGGGCAATTGAAACGCTCCAGGTTGCGGATTGGGTCGCAGCAACACCGTCTTACAAGTGCCACTTTTCTCGGGGCGGCCATCATCGGGGACAATGATCTCTCAACGCCATCTGCCTCCAACCCCTGAGGTCGCCCACGCTGGGCTTGCTCATCAGGGAAACGCAAAACGAGAAAGACACCAAGCCGTGGTGGCTGCCCCCTGGAAGGTTCTGCCGGCCCCACCGGTCACCGAGCCGGTGCTAGGTGACTGTCACCTGCCACCGCAGCTCATTGGGGCAACAGATTTCCTGGCCCGACGGTTTCATCTTTGCTAATTCGGCAGCTTACGGGAAGAAATGCGTGGCGTGCTTTAGGACTCGCTGGGAATTCCCTCGAAATCCAAGAGCAGAGAATCCAGACAGCCCTTCCCCCAGCTCATCGCCTGCAAAAATCAGAGGCTGCACAGAAGATAAAGAGGCTCACATTGAACCGACTACAGGTTGGATTGCAAGAAGAGAGACTCAGAGTCCCCGGCTCAAGGTAGATTGGTTCCTTTTTGGTACTGGGAATTGTATTTTATTGAGAGACAGGGTCTCCCTGAGTGGCTTAGGGCCTCGCTTTGCCGGAGGCTGGCTTGGAACTCACGATCCTCCTGCCCCAGCCTCCAGAGCCCCTGGGATGACAGGCGTGCACCATTGCTTCTGGCAGAACAGGACTCTTGATGAAACAACTTTTTTCTTTATAAATTGCAGATAAAAAATACTTCTAGACAGCCCAAGACACCCCCCCCCCCGTTCGAATTCTGTCTTCCTGGGGTTACATCAACCTTCTCGTCCATTCACGCCTTCAACTGATGAGGCGAGGCTCACCCATGTGGCCGCGACCGGCAGTTGGACTAGACTGACTGATTTCGATGTTAACATCATCCTCCTATCCGTGCCTTCATCTGTACCTGAGTCGACCCCCACTCGGGGAAATTCCGTACCCGATGATCTCAAGGTCTCTCTCGCTTGGTTTGCCCATGTCCGATCACCTCGCTCCGTTGACGAGCTAGTAGCAACGTCCTAGGTTGCATTCAGGGCGAGAACCCCAAAAGATCCCCACAAAGGAAAGTGGGAGAATTTTTTGATCTCAGGGCGTGAAGGGGTGTTGCGGGGGGGGGGGGGAGCTCCTGCCTTTATGGAGATGCACAAGTTGTCACAAAAGGATGCAACCCAGGTCAGACAGACGTGCAGGAACTGACTGGCCCGACTGTCCATCATGCACGCACCCCTCCCTCCCACGCTCCAGAATGGCAGGAGGGAATTGCCAAACGGAATCCAGGGAAGCTGCGTCTCCGGATGACAATAAAGCCAGCGTCACGGAAGCCAGGTTTCAGCCAAACCCACCGAGCCCAGGGACACCCCGGTTCCCTTTGTCGTTGACTGGTTCATCCCGGGACATGGAGCATGGAGGATTGTGGTCCAGTTCAGCAACTTCCCCCAGCGTTTTCTGCAAGCCTGAGATTCACTGCGGTTCACTTTGCTTCACTACAACCCCCTTTGCTGCCCATTTTTAAACATGTTCTCTTAATTGTCCGCGTCGACAGGGAACATCTTGCCATGCCACATGCTGTCCCCGCACACCAGACTTCCATCGCTCCCGTCGGCATAAAGCGTTCTGCGATGGGTCCCTCCTTAATAATAAAAAATGCCAGCGACTGTTCCATAGTAGTTCTTCCCTTCAGAGCGAAATCGGTATGTCTTTTTTTTTTTTTTTTAATTAAAATGACTTTTAACTTTTTTTTTTTTACGGGGGGAAATGGTCCGACATACAAAAAGCCAATAGAATGGAAGAATGATTCTCCATCAGTCCGTTACCTGACCTCAAAAATCATCGATGCTCTTTCAATTGCATCATTGATGACCTTGGTTCCACACCGTTTTATCTCAACGAACCTAAAACCAGCTCATCCACCCTCCCACCACGCATTTGGGGCGGCTTCCAGCTTTCTGCAGCTGAACATACGATTGCTACGAAGAGGCTTGTGCAGTCTGCGTGCCTGCATACGCTCCTGGGAGTGGAATTTATGGGTCAAAAGGTTGGCACACAAACGAGTATTATCATGACTGCCCTTTCCTAAGCAAGATGGCGGCACATGATAGAAAGACCGCTGGCTTTCACCCTTGCACAGAACACCTTTCTGGAGATTTCTGCATGTGAGCACTGGCAGCACTATTTGGTCTCTCTTACAACCGCACAGTACTTCTTCATGGGGATGCACTCTGGTCCATTGCCCCCACGTGTATTTTTAAAGATCTCCCCCACCCTCACATTTAGGAGAGTGATTTTTTTTTATATGATGGTGCTGTCAGAACCACACTTTGGTTTTAGTATTTCTGCTCAGAGGATCCTAACCAGGTGAGTTCTGCAGTGTGAGGCTGACCTGGCTCAGCTTGGGTCACCATCAGATCTGGGATGGTTTGGGTAGGAGGCGTCCCCCTACTGTGTGACAGAATGCAAGAAATTTCAGAGGTGAAATGATTGGGTTCCAAGAGCCTTAACCTAGTCAGCGGATTAATCCACTTGAATGAATTAACTGGGTGGTAACTCATCACTGGATTAATCCACTTGGATGGACTCACTGGGTGGTGATTACAGGCAGGACGGGTGTGGCTGGAGGACGATGGGGTCCCTGGACTGTGCCTTGGGGGTCTCTGTCCTGTCCCTGGTGAGCAGAGCTCTCTCTGCTCCCTGGTGCCCTGTCCTGAGCGGCTCTCCTCCTCCAGGCCCTGCCGCCATCTTGTTCTGCTCCCCTTGGGCCAGAGCCATGGAGTCGGCCACCAGGGACTGAACCTTGGACACCAGGAGCCCCAGAGAGACTCTTCCTCCTCTAAATGCTCATGTGGGAGACCATGCAGGAACATTCAGAGGTGAAATGACTGGGTTGTGAGAGGTGTAGACTAACAGTGGATTAATCCACTTGGATGGACTCACTGGGTGGTGACTGCAGCAGGTGGGGTGTGGCTGGAGGAGGGGGTCCCTGGGCTGTGCCTTTGGGGTCTCTGTCCTGTCCCTGGTGGGCAGAGCTCTCTCTGCTTCCTGGTGTATACTAATAGTGGATTAATCCACTTGGATGGACTCACTGGGTGTAACCTAATAGTGGATTAATCCACTTGGATGGACTCACTGGGTGTAGACTAATAGTGGATTAATCCACTTGGATGGACTCACTGGGTGTAGACTAATAGTGGATTAATCCACTTGGATGGACTCACTGGGTGGTGACTGCAGCAGGTGGGGTGTGGCTGGAGGAGGGGGTCCCTGGGCTATGCCTTTGGGGTCTCTGTCCTGTCCCTGGTGGGCAGAGCTCTCTCTGCTCCCTGGTATAGACTAATAGTGGATTAATCCACTTGGATGGACTCACTGGGTGGTGACTGCAGCAGGTGGGGTGTGGCTGGAGGAGGGGGTCCCTGGGCTGTGCCTTTGGGGTCTCTGTCCTGTCCCTGGTGAGCAGAGCTCTCTCTGCTCCCTGGTGTAGACTAATAGTGGATTAATCCACTTGGATGGACTCACTGGGTGGTGACTGTAGCAGGTGGGGTGTGGCTGGAGGAGGGGGTCCCTGGGCTGTGCCTTTGGGGTCTCTGTCCTGTCCCTGGTGGGCAGAGCTCTCTCTGCTCCCTGGTGCCCTGTCCTGAGCTGCTCTCCTCCTCCAGGCCCTGCCGCCATCTTGTTCTGCTCCCCTTGGGCCAGGGCCATGGAGTCGGCCACCAGGGACTGGACCTGGGACACTGTGAGCCCAAATAGATACTTTTCTTCCTCTAATCTGTTCTTCTCAGGCTTTTGGTCAGCGCAGTGGAAGTGCTGTACTGGCCTCTGAAATGGGGAAGCGTCTCCCGTGGACCTCACGGGACAACACGATGGATGAGCCATGGGCGTCCTGGGCTGCGACCCAGAGCTCCGTCCACGATCCCAAATGCTCCCCTCATAACGACGCCCCGAAACCTGACAGGCCACGCACAAGCCTCTGTGGGCCGGAGCCAGCCGAGGCCGAGGTTTCCCTTGGAATTCCACCGAGAGCCGGAGAATCGGAACCGTCTTTTAATTTGAGTCCCGAGCCGCGAGTGCGAGCGTGGGGATCAGACGCTGCTCAAACTCTGCCTTATTTTTTCCCCCCTAAAAAACGTGCAAATAAATGACTGGGACCATTTGATGTGCACGGATTAGGAGACGTCGGAATGAAGCACTTGACCGAGAGCGGACAGATCCTCTGCATGTGGATGCGCTTTTCATCGGTGGTTAAAATGAGCAGAGTGCTTTTCGCTGGTTCTGGAAAAAAAAAAAAATCTTTTATTGGCTTCCTCCAGCGTAAAAGTCAAGAATAAGGTCAGCAGGTCTTTCCTATGGTCCTGTGCATTGTCCTCCCCAAAACGGCAACTTAGTAACCCCCCAAGGACTCACAAATACCCACCGGGGGACACTTAGAGTCCAGGGCAGACCTGGCTGGTGAACGGTCTCCCTAAGTTGCTGAGACCGGCCTCTAACGTGCGATCCTCCTGCCTTCAGCCTCCTGAGCCTCTGGCATGTCAGGCGTGCCACCTCTGCACCCGGCGGGTTCTGCGCCTCTTTAAACGGCTTTGCTCAAGCCACCGGAATCTTCTTGGAAAAGACAGACGGCTTCAGCGGATGCAGATGTACATAGCCTCGGGGAGAATGAAGAGCCTCGGATTACAGAAGCAGCCCCCGTGGCTGGGCTTTGATACTGAGTCGGGGAGATTTTGCTGGCAGAGACTCTCCCTTGCATCATTCCACAGACTTGCAACAGCAACGTCCCACGGGGCCCTGCAAAGAACTCGGTGGATTTCCACCTCTCCGCCAGCATCTGACCTGTGCCAATTGCCACAGTGTTATAATTCCCCCCGCCGCCTCTCTCCTCCATCCCTCTGGAAAGGAGGTCCTTCAGGATAAAAATCCGTCCCATTATTGAATGCAAAAACCCTCTGGATGCTTCCCACTTGACCCTTTGCATGCCAAAGGCTGTCACTGAATGTACAGAGTCCTTTAATCCACGACCGCGTGCCTTTGGGTAAGGGGCAACCGTTGCTGATCCTCATAAAGAGATTGGTTAGATTGTGGGAAATAAAGCAGGGTGAAGAGGCAGGCTGTGAGCTGACTTGCGCTCTTGAGAGTTGGGAAAATGTGGGGACTGGAGATGTAGCTCAGAGGCAGACTGCTTGCCTAATACGTGAGGCCCCCCATTCAATCTCGAGTAACACAATCAGGGAAAGAAGAGATTCAGCCGATCTTTCTAATGGGTCTGTGTGTGTATCTTTTTTTTCTTTTTCTTTTTTTCGTACCAGGAATTGAACTCAGGGGCCCTCGACCCCTGAGCCCCGTCCCCAGCCCTATTTTGCATTTTATTTAGAGACAGGGTCTCCCTGAGTTGCTTGCGGCCTCCCTTTGGCGGAGGCTGGCTTTAACCTCAGGATCCTCCTGCCTCAGCCTCCCGAGCCGCCGCAGGGATGACACTGTGCATCCCTGCCCCCGGCTCCTGTGTGTGTCATTTTTTATTATCCTCCCACTGTTTACCTTTGGTCTTAAGTAGAGGAGCACTTATCCACTCTGTGAAGAAAATCAGGTGCGGCCTGACTCCAGGGCACCAGGTCTCAGTCAAGACCGATCCTCGGGTACGTGGCGCCTGTCTGTCGAGAGGCCGAGAAGACAAGAGTCAGACTGGGTGGTTTAGAGCGATCTTCTCTCTGTTTGAACGGCTTTGCATTTTTTCACGAAGAATTTAAATGTCCCCGTAGGACTTTTAAGTTTTCATGAAAATACATTTTCTTTAAAAAAAAAAAAATAGCATCAAGCAACGTGGGTCTCTTCCTGTCTTTTCTCCATGTGCATCGAGCAGACACCTTTAAAAAGACATGCTTTCTCCCTGATTCCTCAACTGGGTCACAAAAATCCCCATAAAAGAGGGGTTATGGGGGGTCAGGAAGGAGAGTAGGGTGAGACAGACGTCATGACCTTCTGTGTATGGACGGCTGCATGACCAGTGTGACACCCTGCACCGTCAGAGCAATGAGAAGTCACGCCCCGTCCACGTACCATCCATCAAAGGGCCCAAGTGCATTCGACTGTCACGTTTAACTCATTAAAGCAAATTTTTTTAAAAAAGGAGACTCAAACAGCCAGTTGCGGTCTTTACTGTATCGGCTGAACCGTGTCAGGTC
The DNA here is from genome assembly GCF_052094955.1 of Ictidomys tridecemlineatus. Lineage (NCBI taxonomy): Eukaryota > Metazoa > Chordata > Mammalia > Rodentia > Sciuridae > Ictidomys > Ictidomys tridecemlineatus. The sequence continues at coordinate 234,317 of NW_027523678.1, read as the reverse complement.
AGAGGGGAGAATAAACAAAAGAGGTTTCGAAGGAGCGTCGGGTAAGCATCCTCCGAAAACCCAGTGCAGGTGGGAGACGCAGAATATATTCAATATATATTATAATATAGATATATATATAATTTTTTCCTTTCTGTTTTGTAAAGATGCTAATGTTCCATCATGCGATTGTACGACTACCTCCCCGTTTTAGGGTGTTGAAGTGAAGCTGTGTTCTCGATCATTAAAAGTAATCCTAATAATTATATTTTTGCAGCTCTCCTGAATAGATGTGGTATTTTTTGGTAGGCTACTTAGAAATACTGTTTTGCAGTACACTTAGAAATATTCTGTCATTTAAAAAGGCTGCCCCCTTAACGAATCATCCAGGGCCCCCACAGAATACGGGGAGCGTGCATTGAAGGCTGGCCGGAGACTATTTTGCATTTAAATGCTTGGAAAAAAAGAAAACCTTTTCATAGTAAAGAAAAGGAAATTCGTTTATACGAAGAAACTGAAGAAAATAAAGAACCGGCATTATTGTTATTATTCTCCTTGGAATAGTACTCTTCATGCACAAAGGACACCATCCGATTCCAAGAAACACCAAGATGTCCAGGGAGAACGAAGGCTCGGCCATTTGAATGTGGGGGACTCTGTTGAATGGTCAAGAAAACACGAAAGCAAAAAAAAAAATGGACGTGACTCAAGCTCCGCTCTTACCAGGGAACCGGACGGCCCTGATTTTCTCCTTCCTGGGCTGCCATCTTGGATACTGGGGTCCACTGGGACTTGGAGATGAGGAGTGGGGTTGAGCTGTCAGGGCAAAGGGCAGCTTCCACGTCGAACTCCTGCAATTTTTAGTGGGTATTAAAACCCTAAAAAACCAATCAGATCCTTCCGGCCCTTTCCAAATCCACTGTATCCAGAGGATGTCAGCTTCCACTGTGTGTCGGGTGGGAAATGATCCAATCTCAGAGAGGATCGCGGTGCGTTCCTTCCGATGGCTGACTCCATCTTTCCCTCCATTGGGTCTGAAAGTAAAACAATAAAATAAAGACGTCGGTGGGACAGCGGGATCCAGGCAAAATCCCAAAGAGTAGCCAATAAATGATTCCTTTCCCCAAAACGGAATCCCGTTTTCATGTTTTTGTATACAGGAATAAAAACATTTTTTTTTTTTCGATATTTTCATGGTTAGAGTGCAGGCATTTTCTCAGAGTCATTTACAACGAGAAAACATTCTGAGAGCCCTGCGTGTGTTTCTGCAATTAACGGCACTTGGGGACTCTTGGCCTGGGACTGTGATTTGCACAGATTCCAATTCCATGTTTGGTGAGCACCCCTGCCCCCCCACCCACCCGCCCCGCGCGTTTTCCTAGAAAGAGGATCCGTGGCATGGAATGGGAAAGATTTTTTTTTTTTCCATGTTGCTGACTTTTCTCTCCCTAGTAATATTCTCACTTTTTCAACACTCGGGACTTCTTACACTCAGGCTGCTGCAAAAAACCCACGCACAATTGCAAAACATGGGAAAAATCGCCAGCGTGGGTCTACTTTGCCCCAAACAGAAGTATAACAGCTACGAAGGTGTAAAAGGTCACTGGAGGATGCCGACAATGTCTTTTAACCTTCCGTGTTTTTCTAGATTACGGGGGTTAGGCTGGGTTGTCAAGAAGCAGCCGAGGCCATTTAGAACTGGCAACGTAAGAAATGACGCCCACCGTGGACAACCACCTGGAAGCCCCGTGAGTCTTGGAAGACACCTCCTGGCGCTGACGGGAAACTTCCTGCACCTTGGAATCTCCTCAAGAAAATGCGCGTTTTTGAAAACCCTACTCGGAGGATTTGCTGAAATTGCTCACTTTAAGAAATCAATAGCGAGAACATTCACTCTTGATAAATGTGAATATCCCCTTCCTCTTGGGTGATAATGGAGAAAAAAGAATATCTCACGTCCATTCATTCCTTTAATGAATACGGTTCAGCATTTTCTGCAGGAGTGTCAATGACCTGTGAGTTAGAAATGTGCGAAACAGAAAACCTTTTTGAAAATTCATGCAAAGTTCGACTTTGTGAGGAGTCATGTGTTATAGCGCCAGAGAATTTTTTTTGAAAGAGCAACATTGATTATTCTGGGTTGCCTTTTTACATATGTATACACCATCTACGAACATTATGGATTCACCTGAAGATCCTGCTCTCCTACTATACAGAATCTGGACACCTTCAGAGGGCTATAAGACAGCCTGTCCTCCCCACCCAAGGGTCCTGCATGTTTGGGTTGAACCAATGGAAGATCAAAATGTTTCAGTGCATGAATAGATACAGACTCAGCACTGGATGGCTAGAAATCCCGCCTTGACCTCCTCTCTCTCTCTCTCTCTCTCTCTCTCTCTCTCTCTCTCAGAACTGGAGATTGAACTCTGGAGTACTCAACCCCTGAGCCCCGTCCCCAGCCCTATTTTGCATTTTATTTAGAGACAGGGTCTCCCTGAGCTGCTTAGGGCCTCGCTTTGGCGGAGGCTGGCTTTGACCTCGCCATCCTCCTGCCTCAGCCTCCGGAGCCCCTGGGATGAGCTAAAGATACTTCCCCTCTCCCACGTCTGCATACCGACGCGTGTGCCCACGTTCACACCATCTTCAAACCACGCCTTGCACACGTACCTGGCGTGGGCAGACAGAGGATGACGGAGCCGGCGTGTGAGTCTGCGCCGTTAGCAAAGGGTGAGAGGGGACCCTGCCCCGTCCTGTCTGGCTATTTTTTTTCTAGCTTTAACCCCCCCATTTGCTATCCACGTCCTGAACATAGAGAACTACTCAGAGATTCGTTTTGTGTTCCTTGTTTCAAAACCATCACCAAAAAAAATTTTAAAAAATGACAGCACTCTCCCTTCCAAGACGTTTCCCGTGAAACGATGGAGAGGGAGCGGGTTCCTGGGTTGGCTTCCCGGGCGCCTTGTGGAAGGTCGATGGGGACGATGTCAGGGCTCCGTGCACCTCGGCAGGGCGGGCAGCAGCAGCCATGCCGTGCCACCATCTGCCGGCAGCTGATTCCCGCCACGTCCTCCTGCTGGGCACCTTCTCTGCCTCCTTCATTTTGTAACGATCATTTTCTTTTTCCAAGATGCAACTCACTCAAACGTCAGCGGACACTCTCCCGGCGCACCGCCAGCCGCCATGGTGATCCCATTCCCAGCGACACGGCCACCCGGCCTGTCGGGGACCCAGTTGCTTCTGTCTCTAAGGCTCACGCGGCCGGCCCCCTGCGATTCACCAGTCCGTGATCCGTGGGGCCATCACAGACGTCTTGGACCCGGGATGGGGCGCCTTTCCTTCTGGGTCCTGCCTAGAATCGGCCGTGACCTTCAGGAAACCCGTTTGCATGGTCCTGAACCCGGCGTCCAGGGGGACAACACGATGCTCCCGCATCGGTTCCCATCCCAGACTCTCTTTTCCTAAATGAGCCGTCCACGCCTTCACGCACTTTATTGATCCCGACACTGAGTAAGGAAACCCAGAAAGAAGAGCAGAGGAGGGACCGGTTGATCGTCTCCAAGCAGCGCGTGGACAGGTCGCAGGACACAACCGTAACCAGACAGAGTTGGTTCCCGCCTTTGCAAAACGCACGTCCACTTTCCTCTGCAATCTGGTACTTCTGATGATTCTCTCAGATTTGAGGTCGCGGGACACCTATTTGTCTCCTTGTTTAAGAAACTGGTGACCCGGGCACAGCGGTGGCCCACGCCTGTCATCCCAGTGGCTCGGGAGGCTGAGGCAGGAGGATGGTGAGTTCAAAGCCAGCGCCAAAGCGAGGCCATAAGCGACTCAGGGAGACCCTGTCTCTCAATAAAATGCAAAATAGGGCTGGGGACACTTGGGGCATATTTATAACGAGCCTTAATCGCCAATTTTGGGGTTCATTCCTGTCGCTTGTTTTGCAAAACTTGTCTTTCCTGTGGCTCTCGCACAATTGTCTCTCTCTCTCATTGCACACTCGCTCCGTTGTGCAATACGCAACTTCTCCTTCACGGTCAACCCTGCAGGCGTCTATGAAATACGTGCCCCCACTGGCCGAATGCAGGATGCTCACCAAATACCTGGGCACGTGCTCAGATCTGCAACCCATTTAAAGAATTTTTTAAAGTCCCAGCAGGGTGCAGTTGGATTTTTAAGAAACACAAAAAGGGAATGTCACATGGCCATGTTTGACAGAGCCGCCCCCCCCTCCCCAAAATGCCCCAGAACTGAACAGTGTTTCTGGAAATGACTCCGACCCAGGCGATGGCGACGTATCCCAGCTGCAGGCCGGTGGCCGGCTGCTGCAGACCACCAAGGGGTCCCTTGATTGACGGGTACCCCACACCCTGGTCCGGTCTGGGGAGCCTGGGCCAGGAGAATGGAGTGTGTTTCGGAGACGGACGTGGGGTTTCTGTCTTCAACTCTCTCCCACCACGAATTCCATCTCCGGACAAGTTCCGAGCCAGCCCCAGCCACTTCACGAGGCCCTAAAGCAACCCAGCGAGACCCTGTCTCTACATCGGATATTTTTTTTTTAAGAGGGCTGGGGGGTGTGGCTCAGTGGTTAGACCCCACTGGGTTCAGACCCGGGAACCCCACGTCCCAATAAATAAAATAACTCAATCGAAGGTCAATCAGAAGGACAATGTTCACATATTGTCTCGCCATCATTTTTGGAATCAGGAAAAGATCCATAAGTATTCCGTGTACCTATTTATGTGACTATAGAGAAGGAGATCAATATACTCAAAATACGTCCAAAAATCCCATTAAGATCCTCTGCTGGGAAAAAAAGGTCGACGTTAGTTCAAGGAGGAAAGACGAAAAATGTGAAATTTCCAACCGTTTGAAGCCTGGCCATGTATTCTGATGATGGAGAGCAGTTTCCCCCGTCACGATAAGAAAGTGGCATTGAAGACGCTTATAAGAGAAATGTGAGTCTTACTTCAGCAAAGCGCAACCGACAACCATAGTGTTTTCAGATATTTAAATGCATAAGGAAAGACTTGAACTGCTAACTCAAACGGAGGGCCCCGGATAATAAAAAGAAGATTCCAGACCAATATCAACGGTGAATGCCGCCGACGCTTCAATACGAGATAAAGTTAAAAAAAAAAAAATGACTGTGAACGGGTGGGATTCATCCTGAAAACGAGAAAAGAGACGCAAGAGATCTCCACTGCGATTCAATACTCTGCTGAAGGTGTTGGATAAAGTGAGGACACAGAATGAACCAATTAGAGGCCCACGGAATAGGAGAAAATTTAATTCCTGTTATTTTGCTGATGATGATCTGGAAAAGCCTCGGAGAATCAAAGTTATAATTAATTCGAGAAATAAAACAATTCAGTAAATTAGTTATGGGACTAACACACCGAACCCATTAACATGCCGCAAAAATAAGACTTAGGAGGAACGTGAGAGCAAATTCCATGTTCAATAAGAACAAAGGAACTATTGGTAGCAGTAAGTGAAAAATCTAATATATGATGATATATAATAGATAATAATATAATATATAAAAACCTTTAAATCCTCTGAAACAGGGTGCCTTTAAAATACACAGGTGTCCATTTATGAAAATTAACATGCTCATAATTTTTTTAAAAAATCACAAACTGTCTTAGGGAGCTAGACCTGTTGATACTAAGTTGGATTGTCCAGAACGTACAAAAACAGGCAGAAAAAAAAAAAGGTGAAGCCAAGCCCCTGTAGATTTTATACATATTGTAAATTATCTATATTTTTTAAATGGGATTTTTGTTTTTGGTCTTTTTTTTTTTGTTTTTTTGCAGGTATATGAACAGCAATGAGATGAAACACTTAGAAATAGAATGGAGTCCCTAAGGCCATCATAAAGGAGATGTCTCAAAACACTGGGCAAAGATGCATTTCTAATAAATGATCTGGGGACAGCTGACAGCCATTTGCAACATGAAAAATGTAAGTCCATACACAAGAGTAAACCCCAGATGATTGGAGCATCTAAGCTCACATACTTAGGCACACTCGGCTGCATACGAGTGTGCGTGCACACGCCAAGGTCTTGCAAGAAAATGGCCTTCCTGCTTCCACAACCTGAAGCAGTCTCTGTCACTCCAAACCCAAGTGCAGCCCAATTTAAAAAATTTAACTCAGGAGTTTAAAAGAAATAAATTCCTTAGGGTGTGGAATGCCATAAAGAATCCTGGAGATACCAGAGACACTGGAGGTGCAGAGTTAGCAACTGCATCAATAAAAAGTAAAATGTGAACACACTGAAATCATAGGAAATTGAAAGTTAATGGAAAGCGAGCTCCAGTGAATTGTGAAAATTAGCATAACACGAAATACAGTCAGATGCCAAGGGTTCCCAGTCATTCAGGGGAGGGAGCACGCTTTGCAGCCCCTGAGCCTTGGGGAGCACCCCCCTGAGCCTTGGGGAGCACCCCCTGAGCCTTGGGGAGCACCACCCTGAGCCTTGGGGAGCATCCCCTGAGCCTTGGGGAGCATTCCCTGAGCTTTGGGAGCACCTCCCTGAGCCTTGGGGAGCACCCCCTGAGCCTTGGGGAGCACTCCCCTGAGCCTTGGGGAGCACCCCCCTGAGCCTTGGGGAGCACCCCCCGAGCCTTGGGGAGCACCCCCCTGAGCCTTGGGGAGCACCCCCTGAGCCTTGGGGAGCATTCCCTGAGCCTTGGGGAGCACTCCCCTGAGCCTTGGGGAGCACCCCCCTGAGCCTTGGGGAGCACCCCCCTGAGCCTTGGGGAGCACCCCCTGAGCCTTGGGGAGCACCTCCTGAGCTTTGGGGAGCACCCCCCTGAGCATTGGGGAGCACTCCCTGAGCTTTGGGGAGCACCCCCTGCATTCCTGGTTGGGAGCACCCCCTGCATTCCTGGATGAAACTCTAGGAAGAGGACTCAGGCACTCCTGTGTGCACAAGGGCACCTGTGCACATATCTGCTCAGATCTGTGCCTGCGCACGTAAAGTACTGCGATTTCCAGCAATGGCATGGAGAGCCATGGAAGCAGGTTGGTCAAGAATGATCCTCCCCAGCCAAGGAAAAGCAGTCGATGACCGAGAAGGTCCAGGGAGCCTGGCAACCACCAAGTCAGGCCAGGGAAACCAGCCGATGGAGACAGGTCAGGGGGTGTAATCGATGCCTGAGACCATCCAGGGAAGAGAGTGGATGACCGAATCATCGATTAGGAAAGGCCCAGGATGATGCAGTCAGTCCAGGGACAACGTTCTGTTACAATGAAGCCACAGACAGCATGAAGGCAGGACAGAGGGGAATGCCATCCGCAGGGGAAACTGCGAATGACTGAGATACTAGGAAGGAAATGGGTGATGATGACCACGTGACAGGAAGTGACACCCGCAGTCCAGGGATCACAGTCGCTATCCGGGTCACTCCAAGGGAAAAGAGGTGAGTACCGAGTAACCCGAGGACAAAGAGTCGATGACTGAGTCTCTCCAGGGGAAAAAAGATGACCGAATTAATCCAGAAAAAAAAAAAAACACGGTAAAATAAAGAAAATGCAGAGAATGCGTGGAGGATGTGATGACAGGGGGGTGCCCCTGGCATGGAACACTGTGGAAGACTGAAAACTGGTGAGGACCAGGAGACAGGAAGTGATTCCTTCAGTCCAGGCACGACAATCGATGGTCGAGTCGCTCCAGGCCAAAGAATCAATGCCAGAGTTTTGCTTCCGGGAAAAGTCAGGGACCAGGGAAATCAGTTGACTACCGAGTCAACCCAACACACAGTGATCACTGGATCCGTCCAGGGAAGATGAGACGAGCACAACAGGAGAAAAACAGGTGATGACAAGTCCAGAGAAAGGGACTCCCTAAATTCTGGGAAAACTGTTGATTACCGAGTCACTCCAGGGAAAGGAGTTGATGACCGAGTTGCTCCAGTGTCCAGAGTCAATGCATCAGGTCAGGAAAAACAAGTGACAAGTTAATCCAGGAAAAATGCCCTGATGACAGGGCACCCTGAGCTTGAAAAGTAGTGAATGACCAAGTCACTAGGAGGGACCCAAGAGGAAATGATTTCTTCACTGCAAGAAAAAGAGTTGATAGTTGAGTCACTCCAGGGAGAGGAGTGGATCACTGAGTGTCCAGGGAAAGCAGTTGACTACCGAGTGAACTCAGGCAAAAGTAACAGATGACCGAATCTTTACAGGGAAAATAATCGCTGACCAAATGTCCAAGGAAAGTAGTAAAATCCAGGGAGAAGAGTAGATGACCGAATTGGTCCGGTGTCAAGAGTCAATGACTGAAACGATCGAGAGCGAACAGGAGAGTCAATAGAGAGTCACTGATGACAGGACAAGGGGGAGGGTGCCCTGAACGTGAAGAGCAGTAAATAAGTCGCAAGGAGGGAAAAGGGTATTGACAAGCTAATAGAAAGTCACTTTCTCAGTCCAGCCAAGACAGCTGATTGCTGAGTCACTCGAGAACGGGACGGAGTGACTCGGGGGGGGGGGGGGGGGGGAAGCACCTGAGCCAAGCCAGGCAAACCAGTAGATGGCCGAATCATTTCAGGGGATGGAGTCGTTGACTGAATGTCCAGGGAAAACAGTTGACTACCGAATGAACTCAGGCAAGGTAGTAGATGACCGAATCTGCACAGGGAAGGAGTCACTGACCAGCTGCCCAGGAAAATGAGTGGAATACCGAGTCAACCCAGGAAAAGTCAATGGAGGACCAGGAGATGATCCAGTCAACGCAGAGAATGCATTAAAGACAGGCCAACCAGGAGGGTGTGCTAAGCTTGGGAAATAGTCGTCGATTGACTAAGTCCCGCGAGGGACAGAGGTGCTGACCATGTGACAGGGAGTGATTCCCTCTATCCAGGGGAGAGTGGAAGAGCCTGAGTCTTCCCAGGGAAAAGACTGGTTGGCCTAATCACTCCAAGGGGGAAATAATGGATGACCGAGAGACTCCAGGGCACAGAGTCGCTGACCGAACCAGCGCAGGGAAAACAGGTGGATGCCCGAATCAACTAAGGGAAAAGAGCAGATGGCCGAGTTGCTCCAGGGTAAAGAGTCGATGGTTGAATCAGTCCGTCCTGGGAAGTGAAGAAATGAGAAGAATGATCAAATGCTCCAGAGAAAGCACCGTTGGCAGGACCCGCAGCATGTGACTAAGTCACTAAGAGGGAAACAGGATGAAGGAAGGGACCCCGCCTCCATCCAGGGAGGACAGTCGATCACAGAGCCTCTCCAGGGAAAAGAGTCAATCACCAATTGAGTCGTCCTAGGGGGGGTGCAAAATCAGAGGGTGACCTGGAGCAGAGATCATGTGGCCAGGAGGCAGAGAGCAAGAGGGTGCCACCAGGGACAGGATATAGTCCCCAAGGGCGCACCCTCATGGACCCACTCCCCTTCAGCAAGGCCCAACCTCCAACAGATCTTGCTCCCAATGATTCATGTGGCTCTGAACCCATCAGTGGATTAATCCACTTATGAGGTTGCAGCCCTCCTGACCCAATCACCTCCCAAAAGCGCCACCTGTGGACACTGGGGACCAAGAATCCAACACAGGAGCCTTGGGGGAACTCTCCAGAACCATTTATTAAGGAATCAGTCCAACAGCTTGTCCCACTGAAGGACAGTGTGACCTGATGACATGGCTGTTTAGTATGTAGTACGTGCTAATTTAACGGGTGTGCACATGTGTGTCCCGTGTCCTCTGATGGAGTGACACGTCCATCTATACAGTCCTTCACTATATTAAGGACTTCATGAAATGTTTCCATATCTGTAACACAGGCGCACACACACACACACACACACACACCCCAACACTATGATGCAAACACTATTTTTTCCATAAAGTTCTTTATTTACTGCTGGACCTCAAGAATGTTTCATGTCTCCCCACTCACTGGGGTCTTTTTTTTTTTTTGTAATGCATTAAATGTACAAATCTGTGATTCATACAATGAAGTATTCAGCTTCAGGACGATTCGCTCTCGCTCCCTGTGCTCAGAGTTTTGTCTTTTGTGGTTGGCATTTGGGAGATTTCTCCACACACCGTCCAACCCTTTCTGATTAGATGTCTTTCTGTGAACTGATCGTCTTGAGCATGGCGGTGGGTGGCAATTTTTAAAATCGTTTTTCAAAGAAATTGTTATGACTCGAGAAAAACAATTGATTTTCCCATGGAACCAGATGGATGCTGCTGATTCACGCCGGCAAGATCTGCTTCACTCTACTTGTTTTTTCGTTTTTTTTTTAACTAGTCTCTAAATAATCTGCCAATAGAAATAGTTCTGCCTCGTGTTTTAATATCAACATGATTTTTTTTCCCTTTTCGTGTTCTATTAGGTAATTGTATCCCAAGTCTCCCAGAGTCTCACACTTTGATTGACACTTGTTATGGTGGTTGAATGACGTTGATCATTTTCACACATTTTGGTTTTTTTTCCCAAAGCGGCTTCACTTAGGTTTTGCGTTTGTAAAAGCCGTTTTATCCTCCAGATACCCGTGTGCCATTTTTTGGTGCGATTACTTGGGGTTTTTCTCTTTCGAGTGGTGTGATGGATCATGCATGCCGATCGCATTCCTTATGTCGAATCTGTTTTCATTTATGGAATAAATTTCACTGGATTATAACATGCTATTCCTTGGCACTAGACGCGCCTCCGTTCTACCTGCATTTTATTTCGATTTTTTTCATCTTTATTCATACGGAGAATTGTTCTTTTTTTTTTTTTTCCACTTTTCCACCCAGAATCACTCATTAGCAGATTCAAGTTTATTGGGATTGGCTACATTGTGCTGGTCATTTCTGGAAGCTTCTGTTTTCCTAGACAATACTCCGTTTTTATTGTATTGTAAAGTTTGTCACCAAGTCTGTATAATATGCCTTCATAATTCCTCTGTTAATCTTAATTTTCTAATTTTCATATTTATTTTTTGAGGAGGTTCAGAGGATTGAACTCAGGGCCACTTGACCCCTGAGCCCCGTCCCCAGCCCTATTTTGCATTTTATTGAGAGACAGGGTCTCCCTGAGTTGCTTACGGCCTCCCTTTGGCTGAGGCTGGCTTTGAACTCGCGATCCTCCCACCTCAGCCTCCCTTTTTTTGGAGATTTCTCCTTGTTTCTGTAGCTCAGTGCTGTTCCACGTCACAGTCCGAGATCCTTGCAGGATATGTCAAAGTTGTGTTTGACGCTCTTCAAATCTCCATCCTTGCCCTCGATCGCAAATTCCCAAAGGAAGAAAATCCCCACACTGTGCGCATCGGGGCTGGAGCACACGATAGGTGCTCACATTTTTTCATCTGATTTAACCTCTGGTCGGTTCTTGTTTCTAGTTTGTCTTTTTGCCTGTTCCACATTTTCAAAGGATCTGTGGGCTGCCGCGGGAAGGTCTGCAGGAAACCGTTTATACACCAAGCGCCGTCGTTCCAAGCCCGTGAAAAAAAAAAACAAAATAAGGTAAAAAGTGCCATTTTGCTGATAGGAAAAAACTGCTCTCTCTCACCCAACGGCCAAGCCCCAGGAACGGCAAGAAGAGTTCACTTACGGGTTCCCCAAATAACACCCAAGTCCACGTATGTCACAAGATCCGGAAAAACAGGGGCGCAGGAAACAGAATTCGCCAATTGCTTTGAGGTGTTTTTTGGTTTTGTGTTTTTTTAAATGTGCATTTTGTAAGAGACTTCAGTTGGAAAGTCCATCACCTGACTCACGCCTGACACACCAGTTAGTGCAGGGACTACAGCAAAAATTAAGGGCACATGACCTCAACCAGACCAAGAATGACAAGTTTGGGGCCAGGCACGGTGGCACGCACCTGTCGTCCCAGCTGCTCAGGAGGCTGAGGCAGGAGGATCGCGAGGTCAAAGCCAGCCTCAGCCAAAGGGAGGCCCTAAGCAACTCAGGGAGACCCTGTGTCTAAATAAAATGCAAAATAGGGCTGGGGACGGGGCTCAGGGGTCGAGTAACCCCAAGTTCAATCCCTGTTACCTCCAAAAAATAAAAGCTAAAGATTATCGAGGCTCCTAAAGAACTCTGAAAAGTATATTTTTTTAAATTGTCACTTACCCCATTTGCAATTAAAACTGAGGCCTTTCTATTATATTTAGTTAGGAGTGCTGTGATAAAAAAAAAAAACCTAAGTGACCAATTTGCAGAAAATCAACATCATTTCACAAAGCAAAATTGAGACGTGGAAAGGGTTTTATGGTCTTGTAAATCCCCTTAATCTCTGGCTTCCCGCAGCCTTTTGGATGCTGACATCCGTGTCTGCATTCGGTGTTTTGTGTTATTTTGGTTGGAATCCAAGAAGAACATCCCGTCCTGCGCAGACATCTAGTTGGAAACGACAACAGGTTATTTTAATATTCTTTTCAGATAATAGCGGACATTTTTCTTGGGCAGGTATCCAGCCTCTAAGAAGGTATTGTTTCTTAAAGATCGTTTAAAATTTGGAGTGTGTCATCAGTACGGATGAGGCTTTTGTAGGCTGCTGAGTTAAAATCCACGCACCTAGCCAGATGCAGCGGAGGCATATGCCTACGATCCCGGGTGCTCAGGAGGCTGAGGCAGGAGGATTGCAATTTGGAGGCCAGCCTCTGCAACTTAGGGAGGCCTTAAGCAACTTAGTGAGACCCTGTCTCAAAATAAAATATTAAAAAAGGGCTGGGGATGTGCTTCAGTGGTCAAGCACCCCTGGGTTCAATTAATCCCTGGTCCCAAAAAGAAAGAAAAAGAGAGAGACAGAGAGGGAGGGAGAGAGGGAGCCTGGGAGGAAGGAAAATCCATGCATCTGTCTTGCATTTGCAGCGGCTCTTGCAACCACGGCGTGGTTTTGTGGGATAACGATTATGCAGTCACAGAATGTCATTTCACTCCGTTTCTCAGGCCTCCCGAATAGCCACACCCTTTATTCGGCAGGAGTTAAAAAATATCCCGTCTGTTGAAATCCACCAGGAATCTCCCAAGAAAGAGACTTGAAGAGTTGGGAAGCTGCCAAGTGTCATCGGGGACAACATTTCCCGTCAATCATTGTCCTTGGGATGACCAACTTGGTCTCTCCCCTTTGCAAAGACCGTCCTCGCGTCTTCCAACCTCCAAAATGAGCGACCCGAGTGGCTGTGAATTATGGAGTCACGGTTGATAACACAGAGATCGATCCCTCCGAGGTGTTCGGGAAGGAAAAAAAAATGGCTCATGGGGTGAAATCGAATCAAGTTGGGCCCAGGAAAGTGCAGAATGAAAGAGAAGCCGGGCGGAGTGTTGGTGCCAATCCTTCACCGGATGTGTTTGGGGACACCGGTGGTTCCAGCAGAGACTTCTCTGCAGGACTAAGTTCGAAAGGGGAATCAGAAAGGAATGGAATGTAGCCCGGGGAGAAGAAGTTCAGGAGAGAGAAAAAGCAAAGCAAATACCCTTGGCTAATACCTTTTATAATCACTCCTTTGAGCCCCGACAGGTCAACTAACAAGGTGCATAAAAAGTATGGAGCAGCAATAGGTCTTTTCTTTTGCATATTCTTGAATCACATGCCTCTGGGGACGGCATGAGACTTCGAGCCCTCTTAAATACAGACACTCACAGGGATCCAGACCTGGTGACGTTTTTCCATGCAGCTGCTGAGAACAGCTACAGGTGGCCCTGAGACTGAAGCTCATTCCAGAATCAAAGGGCTCCCGAGGGACGGTCTAGTCCCCTTCCACTGCAGGACGTTGCCTGCGTTATTAATGGAAACTTTTTACACAACCGTCCACGTTTGTTCTCTTCCAGAGACGTCACCCCTGAAATATTTAAATTCAGCTCCTGTGGCCCAGGCTTCAAGCGGGAGATGGAGCAGCCAATGCACATCCAAAGTGGCCCGGGGGCACCCCCTTTCCCCTGTCAATCTTGCCGCTGATAATTATGCAAACGAAGCCTTTGGGTAAAACTCATCCTTCACGCCATCAGTCAACAGCTGTTTATCGAAAAGCTGCCAAGTGTCCAGGGCTCGGCCAGGCCCTCCCCATCCGGGACGTGACCCGCTCTCAAGGGACATGCATGGGGACTGGGCAGTCAGGGCCCACACCAGGAGGGATTCAGGAGAAAGGAAAGAGCGCAGTGTCACCGAGTGCCGCGTGGAAACACAGCAGACGGGTGACGGCGGGGGATGTTGGGGGGAGGAGGGTCAGCCCTGTGCAGAAATTGAGGCTCCGCTCTGTGGCTTGGGCCAAGTCGCTGGCCCAAGAGAAGTGGCTCCCGAGAGTCTCCTACGCGTGGGGTGGATTTGGGAACGTGGCTTTGGGGACGGTCAGGGTGCATGCAGGGGCACCGTGTGGTTTGTCCACACAGACAGCTTGTGGGCCGCTCCGCAGAGATCTGCAGAGACGGATGACCAGGACACGGTGCCCTTCTGCTGCCACTGATTGACACGTCTCCGGAAAGCCCCCAGCAGCACCGAGGAGCTGCGTCCCAGTGCCAAGCCCCTTAGGGACACTCGGCCAAGGAGCACGGAAGGAAAGAGGAGGGACCGTGAAGAGCCAGGACGCTGCCCCGGACTGCAGATGTGTTTGGGGACACCGGTGGTTCCAGCAGAGACTTCTCTGCAGGACTAAGTTCGAAAGGGGAATCAGAAAGGAATGGAATGTAGCCCGGGGAGGAGAAGTTCAGGAGAGAGAAAAAGCAAAGCAAATACCCTTGGCTAATACCTTTTATAATCACTCCCTTGAGCCCCAACAGGTCAACTAACAAGGTGCATAAAAAGTATGGAGCAGCAATAGGTCTTTTCTTTTGCATATTCTTGAATCACATGCCTCTGGGGACGGCATGAGACTTGCAGCGGGGGTCGACACGGAAGGCAGCGCTGACGGCGGACACGGGTGTGATACTTCGCAGGCCTCGGGTGACTTTGCACCTCACGCGTGAATCTGCTCGCATTTCTAGCTCATGACACAGGCTTGTTGACGGCCGTTTTCACCAGGGCGGTCGCTCAGTGGGACGTGGAAATGTCCATGGTACAGTAGGTGCTGGGCACGGGGACTGGTACCATGATTTTCTCCAGCCCGGGGCATGGTCACCCTGCAGGACACAGTATAACACCTCTGTCCCCCAGCATCCCCAGTCCCCTCTCCGATTTCAGCACCGGGGCCGTGGACAGCTCCACAGCCAGCGGTCTCAGCCGGGCTGCCATCTTTACCAGCCAGAAGGTATCATTCCATCTCCACTCGTTTTTCTGCGATCCAGAAAGCTACAACCCCGAGACGACCTGCAAACGCATCAGGTACAGGCAGTCATTACTTTCCCAGGATTTGCCACCAAAACCAATGGTGTCTATGGGGTATTTTTGCAACCGATCGGACCACCTGTCTGGTCTGCCTTCACGGCTCCATATGAGCCCCGCTAGCCGTGTAGACACGGGCCCTGGCGGCCAGCTGGGAATCTCCTTTTTATAGGGAGATACGAGACAAATACGTTTCAAGGTTGGCTTTTTCTCCGAGCAGCAGCGTTTCAAAGGCCTCCGCCGACGGGTTAAGGATTTCGCCTCCGGAAACTGGTTAAGGGTGAAGGCCAGCCCCACGGTGATGCGGATCTGAAGAAGGGGTAAGAGAGCGGATGGAAATGGCCATCCATCCGGCGCCGGAGATGGCTTTCGTACAGTTTTTTCCGTTTTATGTTCAAAAGCTTTTATTTTCAGAAACACCGTCTGCCTTTCCCGTTCCGCCGGATCAGAGCCACAACTTGTTCCTGAGTGTGTGTGTGTCTCCCTCTCCCTCTGTCTCTCTCTCTCAAATTGCCTTAGAATGTCACTGCACCATGCCCTGCCTCTTCAAAGCCCCCACGGTGACATCCCTGGAGAGACGGAGGCTTGTGCCTGAGAACAGACAGCACCAAAGGGCCCTCATTAGTTCCCAGGAGAAACGTGGGTGGCGCAGGGACATCCCTCAGATCTGGGCTCTGCTCTTCCTCTTCTTACCAGCGCCCACAGGCAGGGAACCGTGTCTCAGGGAGAGAGCTTTCGGAGGTCGGTGCCTGGGATCACATGACACAGCAGAAGAAAAACCCCGACAAAATAAGGCCACACAAAGAGCTCCTGGGGTGGACGGCCCGCCTCCCGCGGGCACCCTGAGACGCACAGATTGCCAAGAGCAGCTCCCATTCAGTGCACTCTTCCCCCATCTCCTCCAAAGCCACCCGATAAATTGTCTCGCCATTGCCAAATTTCCCCTGGAAAGCAATGACAGATCCCCCTCCGAGCCCGTTCCCATACAAAAACCAACTCTTCCAGCCGCTGACCCGCTCCACTTCTGGCTGCTCTGTTCCACTCCCCGCCCCAGCTCAGGCTTTTGCAGAGAAGAGACAGAGAGAGAACAGGACGAGAACAACCGTCACCATGACAGGGATTTCCGAGACAGCCGATGCTTTAATGATTAATGAGAAGCCGAGAAGGAGAAAGCTTTCATTTTTTGAGAAGTGGAAACAGGCTGGAGTGGGCTTTCCCTCCACGGAAACATTGATGGAACAAAAAAGAAACCAACTTGTGTCAATATTGCACCCACATTGTGTCAATATTGTATCCACATTGTATCAATATTGTATCCACATTGTATCAACATTGTATCCACATTGTATCCACATTGTATCCACATTGCATCCACATTGTATCAATATTGCATCCACATTGTATCAATATCGTATCCACATTGTGTCAATATTGTATCCACATTGTATCAATATTGTATCCACGTTGTATCGCTATTGTATCCACATTGTATCCATATGGACCGATATTGCATCAAACATGTGCTGATATTAGATCTGTGTGCATCCATATTGTATCAATGTGGGTAAAAACACCTGATTTTACACCATGCACGTGTGCATGAGTTAGTACCATGACTATTGACCGCAAAGAGGCTTCGGAAGAGGTTGCCGTGTTATTTGGGCATTTAGAGCCAATTTTTTAAAGTTTCCTAAAGAAGGAAACTGAGAACAGAGGTCAATGGGTTTGTCCAAGGTCATCCAACCAGAAAGCATGGTGCACGCCCTCCCCACGCTCCATCCTTGGACCATCCAGTGACCAAGCTGTCTTTCAAATGACCTTCTCAAGGCGATTCCTTGTCATCCTGAGCTGTGTTTTAAATTGCAAGTTGGGTAACCCTGGACTCCCAAAGGCACCTAGAACGGAGCTTCAAGCTGGGTTTCAGCCTCGAAATCTGCAAGAGAAGGCTGAAATCCAAATCATGCATCAAACGTACCCGGCAGGCTGTCACTCGATGCAAACCGTTTGGCAACGGAATACAGTGGTGACGTCCAATGAGGCCTCTCGTCAGGCCGTTCAGCAAGTGGCCGGGGGATGTGACGCGTGTGCGCTGTGGTCAATAAGAACGTGCAACACAGGCGCATGGGAAATTTCCAACTTCAACATGCATTTCAGGTGCCAGAAAAGCAATGATTCATCAGCTGTATTCGATAATTTTATGGAATAAAAGGTGAACCTGATCTTATAATTAAAGCATCTTTAGATAAATGTCTACATGTGGGGGTTCTTGGGTTTTTTTTTTTTTTTTTAAAGCATTAGGAACCCACTAGAGTTCCTCCTTTGATTTAATATGCGTCTTTAAAGAAGCCGAGACTCTCTTTCCGGAGAGGGCCTCTTGCAAACCATGATCAAAGTGTAAACGTATGCAAATACACTGCTTCACCTTAATTACTCCACCAGCCTGGTGTCGGCGGCGGCGGCAGCCTCTTCCAGGGTTTTGCTGATTAGCAAGCGATCTCAAATAATTATTATTCCATCTACAATTACAATGATTCCCGAGCCCTGGCTTCCGGCCCAGCAAGGGCACCGCTCACCCGCTTCCTGCCCCTGTGCCTGCTCTTGGAGAATCAGGCAGCATCTGTGCTGTGCAGCCCCAATTACCAGACAGCCCCCGTCGCATTTCTGCATAAATCTCCATGAACTCCCTGTAGGATTGGGCTACAAGCAAGGAAGCTACGGAAGGCAGGTGAATAGGGTCTTCCTGGGGCCAAGGGACCCTTGTGGGTGCCTGGTTTTCATAGACGCCAATAAAAGGGACGATAACTTGTATCTCGAGACCTGCCGGATGACGGACGGACGGGCTGAACAAAGCGAGAGGTGATTTACACCGTCATTAACTAAAGCCGGTTGGAAGCCAATTCCGTGGTGGGCAATGGATTGCTCGCCATTAGAGAGACATGCCCCGGGTCACAACAAATCCTGGTTCCAGCAGAAAGAAGAGAGAGGTGAGCCCTGATCCTGGTGTAAGCATTGAATACGTAGCTGTTGAATGAATTAAGAGGACGCTGTTTAAATGAGGAACTGGAATAAAAACTGATAAAAAAAAAAAAAAACCAGCCAGAAGGGGCACCAATAAACACCTCCTACCTCGTGAGCTTCCTTTTTCTCAACTGTATAATGCAAGTCATCATTAAAAAAAAAATAAAAAATCCACACTGCCATGAATAAAATCTCCTTTCTCTTTTGGTACTGGAGATGGAACCAGGGGTGCTTAGCCACTGAGCCACATTCCCAGCCCAGAACTCTTTATTTTATTTTATTTTTTTTTTATTTTCAGATAGTATCTTGATAAATTGCTTAGGGCCTCACTATGTTGCGGAGACTGGCCTCGAACTTGCGATCCTCCAGCCTTGGCCTCCGGAGTTGCAGGAATCACAGGTGTGGCACCCCATGCCCGGCGGGATAAATCTCTATTTATGGACACAGGTGACTCGGGAGTTTTGGCATGTCATCTAGGAATGGGACACCATCCTCTCCACCTGAATAATGAAACAGTTGATTTATAATGTACTTTTTTTTTTCCCATGAAGTTCTTTAAGGTTTTTTTTTCCTTATTGAAGTTGAAGCCTAAAATATCTTTAGTTCCTCCCGAAAATGCACGCATGTGAACCACCTTCTAATATATAAAACATCTATTTTCTCATTACGCATTCCATTTGCGCGGTGGAGATACTGACATCTCGCTTGTTTATTAATAGAGACGTCCAGGGGCTGTGTTCCCACCCCTCTCCCCCACGAGGTCTGGTTTCTGGAGAGTGTGGACGGCTGGCTCTTGAGTGGCACCGCATTTGTCTCTGCGGGAGGACGCACCGAGACAGGAAATGTCAACCAGGGGCCCCGCTAGACGGTTCGCCCGAATAAAACCCCACGGTGTGTGTGTGCACTCCACATTTTCCTGGTGCCGTCACCTCCTGATCATCCCCTGGGCGGGTTCCACACCTTGGCTCCTGCGAATCGGGCTGCTGTGGACACGGACGTGTCTGCACCACGGCACCGGCCAGGCTTCCCCAGAGGATGGACAGGAACCCACAGAATCACGGGGGAGCGGGGATGAAACAGGAGGAAAAACGGATTTTAAAAAGTGGCAAATCCCCGGTGAGTACGGGCCCGAGTGTGGCTCTCCTTAGGTGACATGAAATCAGGATGTTTATTCCCGATGGGACAGTTGGCAGACGTTCCTCTTCTTCAAATGTTCCCACTTGAAAGGGAACGGCGACCGTTTGAATTCTGGCTAAGTGGCCGTGTTACGTGTGTCGCTCCAAAGGATCTGGATAAAGATGGGTTTGCTTTCAGTGTGATACGGCCTTATAAAAGGAATAGGGGAAAAATGGGCACCTGTGTGGGCCTTCGTCCCTCGTGGGATGCCGTTGAGATGGCAATCGGGTAACACCCGCCCACGGTGCAAAAGAACAAAACGCCCGTGCAGCGTGCTGGGGCACTGGGAACAGGTAGCGTGGATCCATCGTGGCCCAAGTCAGCAGCGTCCTCTGTCCCTCTGGGGGCCTGTGGGGGTCACAGTGGGTACAGATGCTTCTCCCGCAAAGGGACCAGCACTCCACCTTTTCATCCTGTTGCTGGTGGCTCCGTTCTGCTCCTTGAGTGAAGATGCATCCCAGTAGATGCTTACGGCCGTGTGTCAGGTGGCCAGGCGCGTGGGCATCGTATCGGTCTGGTGGACGGTCTCTTTTTTTGTGGGGTGAGAACATTTAAAAGGGCGTCGCGCTCGGCCGGCCGTTTTCCAGAACTTAGCCTCGCTCTCCATTCGCGCCATCACCGGGTTGCGCACGAGACCTCTGGGACCCATGTCTAATTGAATTGTTATTTCGGGGGGACCGGCAGGGATGGCTTCTGTTGATCCCCATGGCAACAGGATGAGAGAGAGACCGCCATATGTACGTGTTGCACACGGGCACGGGGCGGCCTAGGGTGGTGCCGTTACTCACCACAGCTGCTCCACGGTGGCCTCCCGACCGACCCCCAGGCTCACGGCTGAGGACAGACACAATGTGCTGATGCCAGATCCGAGGGTGGGAAGGGGCACGTGGCAGGTGTCCCCAGTCTTCTTCTGAGCCGCCAGTGGTCATCTGCCCAGGGATGCAGAGGGAGATGTCTCTGTGCGGGAAGAGTCTGCCGGACGGCAGGACAGGTCAGGAGTGGACCCATGGGGCAGGAGGAAGAGAATGGTGACTGACCACCTGCCAGAGCCCTCAGGTCCAGCTTGATGTGAGCGTTCTGCCTCCAAGAGGCCACCAATGTCCTATTCTGAGGGGAATCCGTTGATGGCTGTCACAGTTGCATGCCTCTGCAGCCCCGTGGTTGGAACAACGTAGGTGTAGCAACCTGTAGTCTGTCCTATCATGATCCCCTCACTGGGTGCATTTGAGACAATTTCTTTTTTTTTTTGCAAGCTACAGTTTCCATTCCCATGCGTGCAGCACTGCTTTTTTTAAAACACAGAATGTGTTTTAAGGTATTTTCATTGCAAGGCGATATGGAAATTGGAGGCTAAACTAGAGAGAGAGAGAGAGAGAGAGAGAGAGAGAGAGCGCCCAGGGAATTACAAAGATCCAAGACAGGGTTTGAAAGCTTGCCCAACCACCCAAGAGCAGAAATTAAAATGCAAATGCAAAGTGGTAAAAGCCGGTCTTAAAAATCCTCGAGTCACAGCATCACTGCAGCGACGTGGAAAAATGGTGATTTGTGATGAAGATCGTCACCCTCTACACCTGCGTCAATAAAATCAACCTCCCGGGCACACGGGGGTGTTGGTTCCGGGAGGCAAGGGTTTCTGCCTGGGTGTGCACTGTTGTCTACGAGGCCGCCCGATTATAAAGGTGTGTGCACACAGTCGGCGTTCCATAAGTGTAGGCTGAGCAAATAAATCCTGTATGATTCCCCAAAGGGGTTCTGCGTTTCCATCAAGTCATTAATTCATGAGTTCTGCAACACGCCCGTCGGCTTCAAAGGCTCTGGATGAAAGTTACGCGTCCTCCCTCCCGGGAGACAAAACGCACACATTGACGCACATTTAAACCCCGAGGGGACCCGCAAGACTCCGAGAAGGGTAAAAGACATGGGTCGTCCCGTGTGCCAAGAATGAAAGCCGCTGTGTGCCGTGCAGCTTGGAGAGGGTTAGGGTTTGCGTGCGGGGACCAGAGAGAGACAACTGAATCGGGGGCTGAAGATGGGGAGCGCATGGAGAGGAGGAGGAGGAAGGGGGAGGAAGCTCTCCTTTGGGAACCTCCAGATTTTATTTCCTTGTCTCAAAAAAAAAAAAAAAAAAAAACAAGGACTCACAACAGATGCGAGAGGATGAGGTTCTCACGTCAGCCTGGAAGGACGTGAGGAAAGGGGAAACGTGAAATGTGCATCTAAGTGCGAGGCAATGCCTGATGCCAAGTCGCCGCTCGAGGGGAGAATGATGATCTGCCGGTCCCCGCTCTCCCTTCCCGGTTGCTCTGATGCTCTGCCCCCCGGGTGCACATGGGAGGGTGAGTTATGAGGCGGATTTAATATGGATGACCAGACCCACCAGGGGCTGTGCCTCTTGCACGGGGAATTGAGCTCTCCTCTTGAAGATCACTCTGCGTTGGACTCGGACATAAATGAAGGGAGCGGGACTCGGCAGCTTGTCTGTCCATGAGAGTGTCCGCCCGGCATCGGAGAGCAAGGCTGCACCTTCACGGCCCATTTCTGGGGTGTTATTGACACATTTATATAAAGTGTTTTAACGACGATTACCATCTAGACCCTGGGTCAGCTCAGGTGATAACAAAAACCGGGAAAGACGTTGCTTTGGGCCATGCTCAGGATCCTCGAGTGAAAAGTCGGGCGTGTACATAAGGCGCTATTTATATTGAATTTATATATATATTTATGGCAGGTGTTCACTACAGCATTATAATAGAACCCAAAGCCTCATATTGCATATATATTTACCTATCGATATTGCTACAAGACAAATACGCAATGGATAACATGGATCATCCTAGGGATTTATAACGCATCTGTTGATTGACAGATGATGTGTAGACAGACAGACAGACAGACACTCGTTCTGCAGTATGCATGAAGGACGGGTTGGTTTCAGGACCCCACCCAAATCTGGGCATGCCCAGATCATTTACATCCATTTGCATATGACCAAGGATACAGTGTCAGAGCTACGTCAAAGGTGGTCACACTGCATCATCCAGGGGACAATTACTAGTGTGCAGGCAGGCAGCGCCCTTGAGATTCTCTCCCGACATTTCCGACCCACGGCTGGGGGAACCCACGCCTGCCGGAGAAGGCATGCAACTGTCTCATCTGGAAGCTCAGCGGCTCTCCGGAAGTTCTGACTCCAGTCTGGCCACTTCTGCCCACAGCTCAATCCCAAGGAGGTTGACGTCCCCATTGCTCCCGGGACACACGAGCAATATCTTTTCCTCAGCCCTTTCACCGAAGGGACTCAGAGGCACAAAGAGGAGATCCTAATAAAAATGTCTTTCTTCTGATTTTATTTTGAGGAGTTGCAGCGTGCAGCCGGCTTTCAATCTTCCCCCGAAGCTCCGGGAAATGCTTCTCGGCGGCCTCCGCCGACCTCATTTCCCCACCGTGCCTTCCCTTCTGGGTTGGGAAACATGCACAGTTGATACTAGGCACCGAGAAAAAGAAGAAAAAGAAAAAGAAAGCCAGGCAATTTGTTCTCGGCCTTTGTTCTAAGGACAGTGAACGCATCTCCCGACGAGTTTGAAAAATTCATAGATTCTTGGGGCGGAGCCTCCCGTGACAACATCAAGGAGACGGTTGGAGAGTGGGGAGAGGAATGAGTCTCCGCCGTCCAAGTTCAAGACCAGCCTGGATCACGTGGAGAGGAGGGTGGGGCCCTGGCCTCTTTCCCACCTCTTGGCCTCAGGAGGTAACACCCCACCAACTCCCCACCTTGTCCGTAGTGCCCCCCATCAGAGGCCCAAAGCAATGGTTCTGCCTGGTCTTGGACCGAGACCTCCAGAACTATGACTCCCAGTAAACCTTTTTTCTTTACAAGTTCATCCACTCCAGGTATTTTGTGATAGTAACTAGAAGCTGACCAATACAGCTCTCTTGACGTTTCATCTAATGATGGTCTCCTCCACTTGGGATTCCCATCCTTCTCTGACTCGGGAAATTCACCTCTAAGTGCCAAGGCCTGCTGTTCTTGTATCTTCCCTTTAAACATCATGCTTGATTCTTACGGAGCCCAAAATTGCCGTGGGTGCGGATGCGGCTCCCTTCTACCCGTACAAGGGCTCGTGTGTTTAATCCTTCAAATATCCCCTTGCCTCAACTGCCACCACTTTCTTTATGTCACGTCTGAGGAGCAGACCTGCAAAAATCTGCACAAAATCGCACAGGCACAAAGAATGCTAGTCTGCAGAGATGTGAACTTCCCAGGCTGCCTTGGAGATGCCCGGGTTTGTCAACGAAGGAATCCCTGTCCCCTGCCAGGACTCCAGACCCCAGTTAGATCGGAAGCCCACTCTCCACTCTGACCCTAGCCCAGTCAGGCCTGGGAGATGCTGAGCGGACAATCCAGCCCACTCTCCTTGGAGCTCCAAGCTACAGAACTGTAGGGTGACAAATTGATGCCACTGTCAGCTGCCACGCGGGCGGTGATTTGTTGCACGCGAGCAGCAACAGAGAGCTCACAACGACAGCTAGCGGCCGTGTGGAACTGCCCGGCGTTGACAGGTGCGGCCACCCGCCCGGGCCTTGATTTGGGAATCACATTCCACACCCTGAGTTCTTGGTCTCCATTTCTCATTTTCTGATGCTCAGTGCAGAAGAGAAAGAAAGCAAGCAATAGGACCCCCTTTCTCCAACTCTTCTTTCTTGATTTCTTGCATGTGCTCATTTTCCAAGACCCTTTTGAGAAGTATTGGCACGCTCAATCCTCTTGTCTTCCCGGAGACCTTGTCCTTGATGTCGCCCAAATTGATACCGTCCGTCCCCCATGAATTTTTCCAGTGGCCTCCCGTGGAATCCTGACCTGGTAATTTCCCGGTCTGAGCTTCTCTCTGTCCGTTGGGTCGTCTCCCGCTCTACGCACACACTCTATTTGTGATTAAAATGGGATTATTGGAGACAAACATTTCAGAGCAGTGGATGGCGTCTTATTTCTATCATGGATTCTCATGCAGCCCGTGATAAAGTCTAAGCTCCTTGGGCTTCCGAAGAGTTGTCTTCATTCCTTGTTCCACGGTTATCTTTGTTCTTCTGAAGAAGCGCACACAGTCAGGTGTGGTGGTGCACACCTGTCCTCCCAGTGGCTCAAGAGGCTGAGGTGGAGGCTGAGGCAGGAGGATCGTGAGTCCAAAGCCAGCCTCAGCAAAAGCAAGGTGCTAAGCAACTCAGTGAGACCCCGTCTCTACATAAAATATAAAATAGGGCTGGGCTTAGTGGCCCCGTGCCCCTGACTTCAATCCCTAGTACCCCACCCCTCCAAAAAAAAGAACCATACGTAGAAATATTTGTAAGTAAATAGACATGATACCTAACTTACTTTTTCTTGGAGGGCGGGGGGGTACTGGAGGCTGAACGCAGGCTTGCTCTACCGTTGAATTACATTCCCCCTTCTTTTTATTTATTTACTTTAAAATTTTGAGTCAGAGTCTTGCTAAATTATCCGGGCTGGCCTCCAACTTTTGATCCTCCTGCCTCAGCCTCCCAAGAGCTTGAATCACAGAAAGAAAGAAAGGAAGAAAAGATGGAAAATGTGTAGACACTGAAAATATGAAGCATTACCACAAGCCACCTTTCCTGTGCCCATAAACGGTTTGAGGTCCCAACCCATTTAATATTTCAGAAAAGTCTCATTTCAAGATGATTTTGAACTACTAGGAAAGACACGGGAAGTGAGACGCAGCCCTTCTGTACCCATTTTATAGAGATTTATGGATCATTCACATTTTCCATCTTTTCTTCCTGCGATTCAAGCTCTTGGGAGGCTGGGGCAGGAGGATCAAAAGTTGGAGGCCAGCCTGGATGATTCTCAATTCTCACAAATCCTTGGAGCGATTATGTGGGATCCACAGGTGTTTCCGACTCCAATTGGAAATAACCAGCGTCTCTAAGTCAGGGAATTTCTCTTTCAAAGGTGTTCCCGTAATTCTCTTCCTCGGTGGACCCAGTTTGGTGGATGATTTCTCACCCCTGGGTCAGATCCCATCTGTCCTCCTCGGTCATTGTACCTGTCACTTATCCCCACACCAGGAGGCTGCGGATTTTGGAAACGCAGCCTGAGATTTGCTTTCCTTGGCCCTTACACCGCGTCCCACTTACATTACCGAAATGCATCAGCGATTCCGGCTGTGCGCCGTGGTAAGAGCTCACTAAGTTGGAATGACATGGTTTCGGGGTTGGTTATTATCCCCAGCTCTGCGAGGGAGAAAAACGCACGGGAAACCAGCTTACCCTTAAAACTTGCTCCTGCACACAATGGTGTGACCCCCTGCTCGGTGTGGATGTCCATCAGTGGCCTTCAGTTTGGAAATAGACACGAAATAGCGCAGAGACCGCGAACCGTGCCAGAGTCAGATGGACGATATGCAAAGATTTTCATTGAAATACACATTTTTTTTTTCCCTACAGACTGAGAGAAAAGGAGACCTACGGAGAACAGAGGTCCTTTGGCATCCCACACCGCGTCTCAGTGCCTGATTCTCATCCTGCAAGAGCCGCGCTTTCTGGCTCTGCACGAGACGCTCTTGTAACAAACGGGAGTTTTCTCGTCTTCTGTTCTTCCTGGAGCCGATTTGAGTCAGGTTCTGATGTGCGCATCCTGGTTGCAAGTGGTCTCAAGAGTCCATTTGCAAAGCCCGTTTGCGGGGCAGCTGAAGGAGCACGCTTTGCTTGGGAGGAGCTGGGTCTGTCCTTACCTGGGAGCCCAACTGGCCCTTCCCACAGGTGGTCACTTTGTAAACCTCCGTCTTTGGTTCTTTAGGGAACTTACCACACTCCAATTTGAATTGCAACGAGTCCCATGTCGGGTCTGCATTCCCCAAATACCTCCGAGGGCCTGAAGCGCCAAGCTTATGTAGGAGCTATAATTTGATGGAGTTTTATAAGACGAAGAAACCGTTTCTGTTCATTTCCTATCCAGGGCCCCTTCTGCCCTGTGGATATCCCAGGGTCCAAAATCCCACCGCACTTGGGATTTCCTTCAGGCAGCAACTTTTAGGGGCCTGGGGTTCTGTGCAATACCACCAGGCCCAGGCCGAAGGCACCAGGGTAAGACAAAGCGGGAGCTGCTCCAGACCCCCTCCCTCCTCCACCCAAGGTTTCTCCTCCACTTTGGCACAACGTACACCTAATCCACTATGAGTCTACACCCAGGGAGTCCATCCAAGTGGATTAATCCACTATTAGTCTGCACCTCTTACAACCCAATCATTTCACAATATGGCAGAAAGGCCTGGAGGAGGAGAGCAGCTCAGGACAGGGCACCAGGGAGCAGAGAGAGCTCTGCCCACCAGGGACAGGACAGAGACCCCAAGGGCACAGCCCAGGGACTCCCTCCTCCAGCCACACCCCACCTGCTGCAGTCACCCCCCAGTGAGTCCATCCAAGTGGATTAATCCACTATAAGTCTACACCAGGGAGCAGAGAGAGCTCTGCCCACCAGGGACAGGATAGAAACCCCAAAGGCACAGCCCAGGGACCCTTCCTCCAGCCACACCCCACCTGCTGCAGTCAGCACCCAGTGAGTCCATTCAAGTGGATTAATCCACTATTAGTCTACACCTCTCCTAACCCAGTCATGTCACAAGATAGCGGCAGGGCTTGGAGGAGGATAGCAGCTCAGGACAGGGCACCAGGGAGCAGAGAGAGCTCTGCCCACCAGGGACAGGACAGAGACCCCAAAGGCACAGCCCAGGGACCCCTCCTCCAGCCACACGCCACCTGCTGCAGCCACCACCCAGTGAGTCCATCCAAGTGGATTAATCCACTATTAGTCTACACCCAGTGAGTCCATCCAAGTGGATTAATCCACTATTAGTCTACACCTCTCCTAACCCAGTCATGTCACAAGATGGCGGCAGGGCTTGGAGGAGGAGAGCAGCTCAGGACAGGGCACCAGGGAGCAGAGAGAGCTCTGCTCACCAGGGACAGGACAGAGACCCCAAAGGCACAGCCCGGGGACCCCCTCCTCCAGCCACACCCCACCTGCCTGCAGTCACCACCCAGTGAGTCCATTTAAGTGGATTAATCCACTATTAGTCTACACCTCTTACAACCCAATCATTTTACAATATGGCAGCAGGGCCTGGAGGAGGAGAGCCGCTCAGGACAGGGCACCAGGGAGCAGAGAGAGCTCTGCCCACCAGGGACAGGACAGAGACCCCAAAGGCACAGCCCAGGGACCCCCTCCTCCAGCCACACCCCACCTGCTGCAGCCACCACCCAGTGAGTCCATTCAAACCAGGGTGGACTGACCAGGTTACTGCGCTCATAATCTAATCACCTCACATTCTGCACTGACCCAGAAGCGTTTGGGGGCCACGTTCCGTTTCGGCCCTAAGAATCCCTTGGTACATAGCTTTGGTAAAACCCCTGAAGACTCATGCAGTGCAAGTAAAATCAGGTTTCATTTGCTAAACGCATTTGCACGTTTGTTAGAGGACACGCAAAACCGTGTCACCCAGGCGTCCTGGAGCAGAAGGAAGTCGCCGAACTCTGCTTCCAAGAGAGCTGCTTATTGACCCTATTTTAAGAACACGAGGAGAGCACCTGACCCAACAGTAGACACTTGTGAAAATAGAACCTGTCATCAAATGCCTATTAAAAGCCTCTTATTATTGACTAATGAATATTAATGTCTGCCTAAGAGACACATTTGTAATGGAGATGACTGCTCCAAAATTACCTCAATTACTTTGTGATCCGTCATTATTAGCATATTTGTTTTATACCTACATAGAGATAGATATATTTTTTTTTTCTGGTAACAAGAAGCATGTCCCAACAATAGCCCCTCATTTTACCCTTTGCCACCTGAGTTAGATGTTATGGGCTTAACGACTTATTTGCCCACACACAGCTTCATGCTGCCAACTCATTTAGCCCTGGGTGATGTTTATATAGGTGATAACCCCGGATGGACCCCTGAAGTCAGCTGTCTATCCAACATAGCAGGAAAACGTCTCGGGCATCCTGAGGGAAGAAGAGTGATGTGGAATTCAGAATTTTTTTTTTTTTTGCCATGCCTCTAGGAGAATATGTAAAATTTTCTTAGCACGGAGGATGCTTATTAGTCGTGGATTTATATGCAAGATACAACCCGACTGCTTACAATTAAGGAGAAAGGAGCTTCTCTGAGATTTTTTTTGCAAGGAGGTAGACTTTTAAATTTTGATTTTTTTTTAATTAAAGAAGGTGCTACAGTTTGGATCTTGGATGTACCCCAAAGAACCCTGTGATAAAAGCTTGCTATGGGAGAACATGAGTTTTATCTTCTAAGAGGTGGAGCCTACTAGGAGGTGTGCAGGTCATTTGGGGACATGCCCTTGATAAAGGACTCTGGGAGCCCAGCCTCTTGCTCTTTCACGTTTGTTTTCTGGCCATGACGTGACGAATTTGGCTCTGCCGTGTGTTTCCACTAAGATTTGCAGCCACACCACGGGGACGACAAGCTCCGAAGTGGCCAATCCCAAAGAAACCTTTTTTCTTTATCACTTGATGGTCGTGGGTATTCATTACAGTAACAGAAAGCTGATCAACACAGAAAGCACTTAAATGCTTATTGTCAAAATGTGTAAGTGTCCAAAAAAAAAAAAAATTGGCAGTTTATCTGTTGCTTTATGACCCAGAGATAAATCATCATTTAGATCTGGAGGCGTTTCACCTTCTTTTTTCCCCCAATCTGTTTTTGAACACACTTATTGAAATTATTAGACAGTAGAACACACTGTCCCTCTGGAGATCCATGCTGACATTATGTGGTCTCTTTGGATGTTGAACGTGCTGCTCACTGTCCTATGAGTCATATGATTTTCCTAGAAAGTGGATGAAGGAGGAAAGAGAGGCTGTGGGTTTTGGAATGCACCCGTACCCCAACACAGAGGAAAGCCAATTTTCCCTTCGCAGAGCCACGGATGAGACATGAACGAACGGCTATGTTTGCATTCCCATGAATCTTTAGTTACAATAATAAAAAAAAAAAAAAAAATGAAGGGCAGGTTTCGGCCCGAGAATTGGAATCTGGGCTTCCTTGGAGCAGGCTTCACGGACCAGAGCTTCTCTGTGCGCGGGCAAGCCGTTCGCGGGAGTATTGATCCAGCCATAATCCCCCCGGGCTCCGCTTTCTCTGGCTGCTCTCCAAGTCAGAGCCATTTCTGGCACTCCATAAATCTCTTCAATAATTTCCCCCAAATTAAGTCCCCCTCCGTCTTCTCTGATCAACCCATTTCCCTCCCACGGAGTCGAGATTCGATTAGCCGCGCGTGGCTGACGGAATCTATGTTTAAAAGGACCATTTTGTGATTAGGCAATTTTCTGTAAGGATGATTTGCTGGGGAAAGAGTAACCCGCCCACAATGATGCTATTGGCCTTGCAAGAAAGGCATGGGAGGCGGAGATGGATTCCTGTTTTCTCCTTTCTTTTCAAAAAGTCTTCCATTTGCCACAGAGTGAGCCACTACAGAGTTTATCGGTAAATGCGTTTTCAGTTCAACCTCTACAGGGGGCCCACGGAAGCCAAAGTTGGAAGTGTTTCCTCAAATTCCCAGAAAATGGTTTGTACCGTTTCTGGGTGCCAAGCGCTCACCTCTGCAGGGCTTCTCCCAGCACCGTTATCAGGGCACCCGCTGGCGCTAGAGGACCAGAGCGTGGAGAGAGGGAAGCGGCCAGTGCTCCTATGTCACTCTGCATCTCCATCCTGTGACCGCACCAAGCCCCAAAGTGCGGCCAGTGTGCAGAGCAAGGAGCGAGGGTGGTGAGGATGGGGAGGGTCTCTTGCTTGCAGGGGAGGAGGAAGGGGAGACGGAGGAGAAAGGGAATAGGAACAGGAAGAGGAGGAGATAATGAAGGAGGAGGAGGAGGAGGAGGAGATGGAGGAGGAGGAGAAAGGGAATAGGAACAGGAAGAGGAGGAGATAATGAAGGAGGAGGAGGAGGAGGAGGAGGAGATGGAGGAGGAGGAGAAAGGGAATAGGAACAGGAAGAGGAGGAGATAATGAAGGAGGAGGAGGAGGAGGAGATGGAGGAGGAGGAGATGGAGGAGGAGGAGGAGATGGAGGAGGAGGAGGAGATGGAGAAGGAGGAGAAGGAGGAGGAGATGGAGAAGGAAGAGGAAGAGATGGAGGAGGAGGAGGAAGAGAGGGAGGAGGAGGAGGAGATGGAGGAGATGGAGGAGGAGGAGGAGATGGAGGAGATGGAGGAGGAGGAGATGGAGGAGGAGGAGATGGAGGAGGAGGTGGAGGAGGAGGAGGAGATGGAGGAGGAGGAGGAGGAGGAGATGGAGGAGGAGGAGGAGGAGG
The DNA here is from genome assembly GCF_052094955.1 of Ictidomys tridecemlineatus. Classification (NCBI taxonomy): domain Eukaryota; kingdom Metazoa; phylum Chordata; class Mammalia; order Rodentia; family Sciuridae; genus Ictidomys; species Ictidomys tridecemlineatus. The sequence continues at coordinate 203,555 of NW_027523678.1, read as the reverse complement.
AGGAGGAGGAGGCGGAGGAGGAGCAGGAGGAGGAGATGAAGAAGATGAAGGAGAAGGAGGAGGAGGAGGAGGAGGAAGAGGAGGAGGAGGAGGAGGAGGAAGAGGAGGAGGAGGAGGAGAAGGAGGAGATGAAGGAGGAGGAAGAGGAGGAGAAGGAGGAGGAAGAGGAGGAGAAGGAGGAGGAAGAGGAGGAGGAGAAGGAGGAAGAGGAGGAGGAGAAGGAGGAGATGAAGGAGGAGGAGGAAGATAACAACTGGGAGACGAGGAGATAGCGGAGGCGGAATCGTCCTGGAAGCCACTGTCTAACCTCCGTGTTCCCAGGGATGAGGCTAAGCCTGGGCCTGGGCGGCCCCCAGACGCCCACTCCCCCTCTGTCCTGTCCTGCTCCTTGCTGGCCCCCGCCCTGGGCTGCTCAGAACCATCGTCCCTCAGGACTGGGACGTAGGTGCCCAGCTGTGGCGGGCAGTGGGACAGCTGCCCAGAGCTGTGTTTCACCTCCGGGTTCTGCAGGTCCCTGCCGTCCACGCACCGAGCACCTGTAGGAGAGGCCGCGGGTCGTGCACGAGACAGTGTGGGTCTGTCCCTATTGATCTTCTCAGGGCTTCCAACCCGGGCTCCGGCCATCCCACGGGGCGGCCAAGGGGTCATTCAGGGTCCGGAGACTCGGACCAGGGAGTGGAGTAATTCAACACGAATCTGAAGCCTAAGAACCAGGGGAGCTAAGGACGTGCCCCCAAGTTCAAGGCACAGGATGACGAAGGGGACAGCTGCCATCGACCGCCGCTGCCGTCACCTCCGGTCTCTCTTGGATTAACGCGGTCAGGACCGACTGGAAAATCCCATTTTTATCTCTTTACCCACATTGATCCGGATCTGGAAATGGATTTAAAAAATGATGATCTGGAATAATACATGAAGCCCAAACGCCAGTTTTTATCGTGGCTACGAAAACAGAAATGGAGCCTGGGTAGGGGGGGTGCCGGCGTATGGGTCAGCTCACCTGGGCCCGGGAGCCCATGCCCGGGAAACGGCGGTCACTGCCATCTGAATTGAAGGGCAGTGGCCCAGGCAGCCCGCAGCTGGACCTCAGCAGCAGCAGGCTGAACCCTAAGCAGCGTTCAGAACCAGCCCACAGCTCCCTGCCGTGGACGGCCACTTGCAACATGGTGGGTATGGACAGCCCCAGGACGCACTGTGGAAGGCACTACGCTGATGTGCACAGTGTGTCACAATCAAACGGGGGCATCTCCCCAGCCCTATTTTGCATTTGATTGAGAGACAGGGTCTCCCTGAGTTGCTTACGGCCTCGCTTTGGCGGAGGCTGGCTTTGACCTCGCGATCCTCCTGCCTCAGCCTCCCAAACAGCTGGGGTTACAGCATGCCCCACCACGCCCAGCTCAACATACTCTTTTGGACATACAGTTACGGAACTATGCGACAGAACACCATTTCTACCCAACGAGAGACATATTCGCAAGCAAAAATCTCGACAGGGGAAATGGTAAATACCACAAAGTCGTGCACGATACGACGGAATTTGTGCAAAGTTTTAAATCATGCGAGATATTCTAGCGTCTGGCCTCTGAGCCCCGATCCCACAGTCACGATTTTAAAACACATGTTAAGATTTTAAGACCCCGAAAATAAATGCCAAATCCGGGGATGGGGCAAGGGGAAAGACCAGATACTAGTCAGAAATCAAAGGGTAAAAAAAGCATTCAAGTGGGTTGGGAACTTCCCATTATTAATGATAGGTAGACGGAGAGAGAGAGTCCCGGAGATAAATAGATAACAAAGTGTCGTTCAGTTAATTCCAGTTTTCCGCAACAGCTAGGCAATGGTTTGCAGAGCGTCGTTATGTAAAATTCCGTGCCAGGCATTATTTACTTAGTGGAAATAATAAAGCCATTTTCTCGCAGGCAGATACTAGGCATCCGACACCAGCCAAGTGTGCCCCGGAGCTCTGGATGAGAGCCAGAGCACCTTCCCTGGGTTCTGCTCCACTTCTGCCAAATTGGGCATGTTCTTGAGAGTCAAAAACCAATTTCAGGCCACTTTAGGCTTGACATCGCTGATAAGTCGATTGTCTTTCTAGAGTGAAGAAGACAACACTAGCTGGGCTCAGGGGCGCACACCCGCAATCCTAGTGACTCAGGAGGCTGAGGTGGGAGGATTGCACGTTGGAGGCCAGCCTCAGCAACTTAGCGAGGCCCTAAGCAAATGAGCAAAACCCTTTCCCAAAATAAAAAAAAAAAATAAAAATAAAGGGTGGGTGGGGATGTGGCTCAGGGGTGAAGCACCCCTGGGTTCAATCCCTGGTACAAAAAATATATTTAATTAATTAATAAATACAAACAAAGAAAATACTAAGGAACCCAGGGCCGACATCTTTGTCTTACTCTCTGTTAACATGGCAATCTCCCCCAGAGGATCCATTTTTCGAGAATGAAGGGTTTCGATTAGAATTCAGCTTCCTGGAATATCATTGGAGAATATCGTCGCAAGTCTGGCCAGTATTCTGTTGACCTTTTTTTTTTTATTCACAAGGTCATATTGAGGAACTAAAGTCCCCGTCGTGCTCCTCCTGAAGGGAATCCAAACTCAAAGAAATCTTCATTCAGAGGAATACGGGGAAGAGAGATTTTTTTTTTTTCAAAAGAAAGAAGCCATTAGCGTTCCTGTCTGTGCAAATTATTTCCGGGAACCGCTCTGAAAAGGTCAGTTAGCTTTCTGGATTTGCAGAAAGACAGTCCCTGTCATATTTAACTTCCATAAATCTGACAAACGCTCCTAGACTTACGAATTGGGCAGTCAGCATCCCAGATTTTCTTTTTTTATTTGTACCGGGGATTGAACCCAGGGGCGTTCGACCCCTGAGCGCCGGCCCCAGCCCTCGTTTGTGTTTTATTTAGAGACAGGGTCTCCCTGGGTGGCTTAGCGCCTCGCTTTTTTCTGAGGCTGGCTTTGAACTCGCCATCCTCCTGCCTCAGATTTTTAACGCACATTATTTTTGAATGTGCCCTTGACAAATTTCTGACAAAGGAGCCAGGGAAAGGCTGTACCAGGCAATGGAAGGAGACCCGGGCCTGGAAGAGTGTCCTCTCTGTTCTCAAAGGAGGCGGCCAAGGTGATGCCCAGGAGGCTACACGTTAGCCACAGGTTTACATAAGCACCTCATCCCAGGCTCAAGGGTAACAGGACCATGCACGGAAGCCTCTGAAACATAAGCTGCAATTAACCTTTCGTCTTTATAAATTGACTATGTAAAGAGTATTTGTTACAGTGTCGGAAAACTAACCAACACACATCTGAAGTCCAAGAGTGTGCACATCTCATCTATGCATTGGACAACCAGTTGCACGGGTACCTGCACAGTGCATGTGACTTCAGAGAGCGTGCCCTTCTGTGTCTGTGCCCACTGGGCAAGGGCAGTGAGAAACCTGCTAACATACTGGTTGCGTCAACACTGTTATTGCAACATAGAGCCCAAACCAGGGGGGCCGTAAAGACGCTGTGGTCTTCCTCCAAGAAGGGTGCTGCTCAGTTTTTGTAAAGCACCAAACTAAAAGTAGCTCATTTTGTGTATCTCAATTCATTTTCAATGCAATTTTAAAATCGGAAGGCTCTATCGATTTTAATTCACTGCTTATGAATGGCCCTTTGTACATGATCATTTTATGGAGTCTTTTCTGCGGTAACTCGAACAGCACAGGTGAGATCAAAGGACTTTTTTTTTTTTTTGGTCACATCTGTTAACAAATTTAAATTAAAAAAAAAAAATCTTCAGAGAAGCAAATCCGGGCAGTAAATTTCTTCTTTAGCTTTGCAAATATCCTTTTTTTTTTTTTTTTTAGTTAGTGCACCTATTTCTTTTAATGCTCCCGTGTTAAAGGCAGGAGAAAATTATAGGAGAAAAAAAAAAAAAAAGAATCAATGACCACCGTGTGATGTTCCATTATGTAAGTGACGGATGGTGAACTCTAGAAGCATGAATTAAGGAACAGATAGACTCTTGAAGGCCGCAGGGCCCATTTGCAGGATTATCGTGGATTAAATGTGGTAGCAACGGCTCTTGGTATGAACCAATTACAGATAAACTGGAAGGGCAGTTTGAGACCCCTATGTAAAGCCAGGATTCTCAAGCAAGGACGACGTCAGGGCAAGCTGACCTCCTCAAAGCAGAGCCCCTGCGTAGCCACGTCACCGTCATGCCATGAAGGGTGCATCAGTGTGAGAGCAAGAAGTTCAGGGTTGAAGCACGCAAGACGTGAAGAGATCATTCAAAACCCAGGTGCTTTCCCTCTCCCTCTCTATCCAATGCACACACAAATCTTGGCACGCACAAGGGATCATGAGCGAATCATAACTGTGCATTCTTTTTTCTTCTCCTGGGTATCACTGAGGGTAAAATTCATGTTAAAAAAAAAAAGGATTCTAGGACATGCGGGTTAATGAACTAAATTTAATTATTAGGTGCACCAAATAACAACAGCAATTTGCTAGGGTAATAAAATGGCCCGTATTTTTAAAGACAGAGCAATAAAGGAGTGTTACATGCACGGATAGACTCAGAACTTGCAGTCTCCCAGACGGTTCTCCCAAGTTGCAATGTCACAATGGGTTTGTTTTCAACCAGATCTGCTACAGAAGCAGGAGGTGGCCGGACAGCACCTGGGGCTCCCCGGTTGGGTTTCAGTGTTTTAAAGGTGGGAAGTATTTGCTCGCAGATGCATGAGTTCATGGTGTGGTTACTGTAGTGCCTTTCCCATTATTGTTTCCCCAAAGCTCCTGTAGCGGATTGCAGGCGCAACTGCAGAGCAGAACCTCACCAAAGAAATATTGCCCCGACTGTGTTGTATATGATGCACAGGATAGAACCAGGTAGAACCCCTGGAAGGTTGGATTAAAAAGAGAGTCTCCATTTACCAGCAAAGGCCATGATTTCATTCTTCATGGCTGAGTAATACTCCATTGTGTATATGTACCACATTTCCTTCAGAACATCATGCTGGAGGGAAATCAGCCAGACTGGGAAAGTCAAGGGTTGAATGTCCTCTGTCCTATGCACAAGTTGAAGAACTAAAAAAAATAGAGGGGGAGATCTCTCAAAAACAGAAAATGAACCCCAGTATTTTGTATAACACACTAATAAATTTAAAAAAATCTTTTTTTCACCTAAAGAGTTTCCAGGATTCCCAGGGCCAGTTTCTCAGGCATGGAGTAACACGGAGTCCACACGTGCAGGACAGCACCGCTTCCATTCCTCTATGCTTACAAAGTCTCTGGGAGCAGGTCCCCACCATAAGGGAAAAACCTTCCAAACCAGGGCTGTTGAGAGCCACAGCTGAAGGGGCCCCAGCAAACTTCCAGCTTATTGGCTCACAGTGGCCCCAGCAAACTTCCAGCTGCCAGCTGATTGGCTCACAGGGGCCCCAGCAAACTTCCAGCTGCCAGCTGATTGGCTCACAGGGGCCCCAGCAAACTTCCAGCTGCCAGCTGATTGGCTCACAGCGGCCCCAGCAAACTTCCAGCTGCCAGCTGATTGGCTCACAGGGGCCCCAGCAAACTTCCAGCTGCCAGCTGATTGGCTCACAGCGGCCCCAGCAAACTTCCAGCTGCCAGCTGATTGGCTCACAGGGGCCCCAGCAAACTTCCAGCTGCCAGCTGATTGGCTCACAGAGGCCCCAGCAAACTTCCAGCTGCCAGCTGATTGGCTCACAGCGGCCCCAGCAAACTTCCAGCTGCCAGCTGATTGGCTCCTCTGCGGTGATGCTCATTGGGCTGTTTCCCTGCCCTTTCAGATCACGGAGCTGCTCATTGGGGGACTCGTTTGGCTCCGCCCACACGAGTCAGCCAATCGGCCTCAAGAGCAGGAGGAGTGGGAGGGTTGAGAGGCTGGTGGGAAGCCACTGGTGGCAGTGGGCTCTGAGGGAATTCCTGAAGAGCTGTGTGGTGCGGTGTGTGTGGCCTAAAAATAAAGTTCGTTTCTGCTTGACAAGTGGCTCCTGGGTTGTGCCCAGCCAGACTGCGGCAGAGGGCAAAGTCTGCCGCTGCCAAAGGGCCAGACCCTGTGACTGTGCCTTGCTCACCTGCTGCAGGCTGCGCAGAGCAGAGGCAGGGAGATGTGGTGACCGGAATTTTCCATTAAGACGTGTCTAGGCATCCTCTGCAGGAGCTCAGAGACCCGCCTGGAAATGCTGTCTGTCGGGGAAATTTAATTAAAACACAAAAATCTGGTAGCACAGGAAACTTCTTCCCCCCGCAGCGAGTGGAGGGAAAAATAAATAAAATAGAACAAGAGCGATTTCACGAGTGCATAAGCCTCCATTTGGAACACCAGGCGCATCTCAGGGAGCCGACTGAGGACTTCCAAAGAGCAAAATCCAAGCCAGGCAGACACAGCCCGTTCCGTCTACGGGCTCAAGGCGGACAATGAGCAGCCCCCACGTAAGAGAGCGGTGCGACATGATTCAGGACAGTCACCGGAGCCACCTTGTGCGGAATTGGGGTGCACACGGACCTCAGATAATTCATTTTATATGAAGGAAAAAATAAATCCATCTACGAGAAGGGAGGGTCTGGCAAGTGGGAGCCCCTCCAGAATCACCCGCGAGAGATGCCACATCTCTTGATGTCTCTGCTTCAAAGGGATGGCCCCAGGTCCTCGGGAAGACATTCTGGGTCCCGAGTCTGCTAAAAGACTTCTTTAGCTTTTGAAGGCACTTACATGTGATTCAAAGGAACTTATATTTCAAAGAACAGGGAGATTTTTAATGTAAATGGCTCAAGAAAAGGGATGGATGTGTCTGCTTTTCATTTTTTAACTTTTTTTGGGGGGAACGGGGGACGTACTGGGGATTGAACTCAGGGGCACTCGGCCACTGAGCCCCGTCCCCAGCCCTATTTTGCATTTTATTTAGAGACAGGGTCTCGCTGAGTTGCTTAGGGCCTCGTTTTTTGCGGAGGCTGGCTTTGAACCCGCGATCCTCCTGCCTCAGCCTCCACAGTCCCTGGAATGACAGGTATGCGCCACCGTGCCCGGCCGCGTTTTCTTTACGCATATTAAACCATTATCACAAGGTGCCATCTGTTTGCCCAAGGTCACCTGGAAGAACCCAGGAACCAACCAGGATCCAGGGTTTTCTTTAGTCTCAATGTTAACGCTTTCAACTTAGGTCTGCTCTCTATTCAGAGCAGAGAAAGAGAAGGGTAAAACAGCTTCCTCTTCACGTCGGGGGGAAAACTAGAATTGATCTGGAACCAAGGAAAGACGATGGAGTCGCTTGAGATCTGCATGTGCCATCAGCAAGATCATTTCTGACCTTATAAAAGAACATTTTGCAATAACGTCCATCGACCGTCGATCCTTTTGAGCAGAAAAATGTAGGCGAAGAAAAACGAAACAAAACCAAAAAACCCCCAGCCTGATTGGAATTCATTCTACAGATGAAGAAACGGGCAATTTTTATTTTTGCAAAGTCGTTATTCAGTAAACCATGATACTGGAGGTCCCCAGAGATGAGTGTCCCCCGACCCCAGGTCCTCGTAGGAGGCACAAACAGAGGCCAAGGACATTGGCCAAGAGCGTCGCTCTCCGGGGAGCCTCTTGCTACTGCTGAACAAAGCTTCTCAGTATGAAGGTGCGAGACCTTGGGTTCTCATTCTCCCAGATCCATTCGTCTTTCCCGCGTAGCCAAATCCCATGAGCCAAGCCTAAGAGGGAACCCAACCCACGTTCTCTCTGATAATTAAATCCCCTCTGAAAAAGTTTTTAAGTGGCCCTTGAAGTAAACCTCCCAGGAGGGGGCGGAAGAGCAGGCAATGATCCCAGAGCCTGAAGAGTCGCTCTAATTTATTTTATTTCCAAAGGACGGGCACTTACGGGGTTCAGCGGGCATCTCTTCTGCGCTGGGCGCTGGGTTAGCTTTGCTCTTTGCACACAGGCACATACCATAAGTTGATCAATCGTGCATTTGGGATATTGATTTTTAGGCGCTCTTTACATATTCAGGATGTTAAGTCTCGTTTTCAAATATGCTTAGCGGTGACTTTCTCCGACCCACAAACTTGGCCTTTCTACTTCTTCAGGGGCACACCCTGGTGAAGACAAGTGAGGTGCATTTTTATTTGTGAGCGTGGTACATTTCCCTGACGAATCTACCCTCTGTCAGTGACCGCTAAAATGTCATTCATTGTCCTCAGAGTTTATTGAATACTTCCGTGGTGGTTTTCGCCAAACGGGGTTTTCACGGATTTGAATACACAGAACATGCACCCCACACGACGGGACTGGCTTCATCATAAGAAGAGCTTAGTAACTCTTGGCTACTATCTTTATAAGCGTAACGATTTAAGCAATACCAATATGTAAAAACACAATAACAAAACAACAACAACAACAACAAACACACAGGCAGTTTACAATATTTGAAGTCATAGGGTAATTGCATGTCTCTCTTCAGACCAGGTGCTTGAAAAACTAGCTGCCAGGTCACCGGACTCATGCATGATAAAGAATCTGACGGGGAGCCGCCGCCGCTGCCGCCGCCGGGCATTGTAGCTCACGCCTGTAACCTCAGTGACTTGGGAGGCTGAGGCAAGAGGACGTCAAGTTTGAGGCCAGCCTCAGCAGTTTAGCAAGACCCTATTTTGAAACAGCAAGATCCCGTCTTGAAATGAAAATAAAAAGGGCTGGGGATGTGGCTCAGTGGCCAAGCACCCTTGGGTTCAATCCCCAGTACCGCCCCCCCCCCCAAAAAAATCCGTAGGAACAGTTGTCAAAAAAAAGTGATGTTTTAGGATTTAAAGAATCTCCCAAATTAGAGAATTGGGTGCAGAAGATAACAGGCATCATGCGCTGGAAAGAGGCAGGCAGAGTCAAGGATTTGAAGAGCCAGACAGTGTGCACGAGGCAGCTTCATAAGTTTCAGACGGTCCCCGATTTCTGACCTTGGAGTCGCTCCTGCAAAGCAGCAGCTGCCCTGTCCTGCCGGGGCGGGCGAGCCGTCGCGGAGAAGAGACCCAAATGGAAAAGACCATGATCTGGGCTATTGTCACGTTGGTCCCAGGCGTATCCCTGTGCACACTACCTTGACAGAACAGGCCAGAGACCACCTGGAAGGTAAGGTCGGGCTGTATGAGTCGTGTGCTGCTGCTGTAACAAGTTCTACCCGTTTAGCAGTCCGGTCGGGTCAGGGCCACCCTGGGCACCTCATTCCAACATCGTCACCTCTTGAAAGATCCTGTTTCCAAACACAGTCGTGGTTGGGGGGGGGAGTCCTGGAGAGGATGGGGACGTCAACACAGGAATTTGGAAAGTCACGACTCAGGCCCGCCACCTGCTCGGGGAGGCACCACCCACGGGACGGTAGGATCCTTCTTTCCGTTTTACGGATTCAGACCTATTTGGGTTGCTTCTGAAATGACCTGCAATGCAGAGCCTCTGTGAGGGGAGAGGTTGACCTGGGCCCCCACCCACCCACCGTCCGGGGCTCTGCACGCTTTCTCCTTACAAATGGATCCTTATCCTTGTCCGGGCACAGAGAGGGTCTTTGGCACCAATAAAAACCCCGCTGAGCCTCAGGGCTTCATAACAGGTCTGCAGAAGAGTCCAAACGGCATCAATGACCGAGCCCTGCCCATGTCTTTGAGAAGTGGGCCATTTTTCCTCGCGTTCCTCTCTGAGGTCGGACGATAGGATCTGCAAAGCGATTCGTGGGAGAAGGCACGGGAACAAAGGTAGGTAGTTAAAATAAAATTAAAAAAAAAATCTAACTTGTGAGCACGGTGCGCCGCTCAGATCCCACACGGGTCAGCTGCAGGGTCACTGCAGGCAGGTGGCCGTGGCTGCAGGAAGTAGGTCCCTGGCGGCGTGACTTGGAGGACTGGACCCTGTCCCTGGCCCCTCCCTGTCTCTCTCTGCATCGGCCGCCTCCCGTCCGCCTTGATGCTCTGCATCTGGTCGGCATCCCGCCCCCGAAGGAGCAGGGTGTTTGTAGCTAGGAGTCCTTTGTCATCTTGTCCCCGTCCTAGTACAAAGAAAGAACCTGGGATCGGTCTGGAAGACTCCAGGAATGGAAAAAAAGAAAGGGAGGCATCACGTTCGTGGCGGCCCATTGACCTTCAAGGTAACAGAAAACCTGTCTCCAGCCGGTTAAGGAAGAGTCGAACTTTCAGGAAAAAACAAAAAAAATTTTTTTTGGATTCATCTAAACAATTTTGTTTTTTTTTTTTTTGCAAACACCATGCAAATGACGCAAGCCATTGCCACCGTTATTCCTGTTCAAAGAGGCAAACAAGGTCCTTTGTACAAAAAAATCAGACGTCTTCAAAGAGAACGGACGCCGGGTTCACGGTGCACGCCAAACAATTCCCACGGGTCTCTCTCTCTCTCTCTCTCTTTCTCCCCCCCCTTTTCTAATTGCTATGATTTTACTTTCAAATTAGATTGGGACAACACGGGGCTCGGACAACAGATCCTGTCGGTGGGTTTTCTGGCCACAAAGCAGGAACGGGAACAAAAGTGGACGGTGAAACCGGCAGCCTGCTTAAAAAGAGGAGGCAAAAATAGTGGCACGGCTTGGTGTTTTGTGGGAAGAGGATTTTAGCCTCCCCAACCCTGTCGCTCGAGCCGTTTTCCATTGTGTCCGATGTCAGATTTTTATCAACGAGGTTTCTGAAAAGAGGATTTGATTGCCTTTATAATTGCACCTATAAATATATTGGTTCAAGCTTCTTTTTTTTAAAAAAAAAAAAAAAGATTTCTCCCCTTGGGGTTTAAAAATAAAGCAACTCTGGGAATATATGCGCTGCAAAAAAATTCAGTTTCCTTCTGATTTCATCTGAGAACCTTGCTTCTCTCTTTCCGTCTTTTAATTTTTTTTACCCCCCCCCCCCCCCCCCGCAGCGGTCAGGATTTCAATCTTACCGAGTCCCTGGCGCACACACTCTCAAGTGACAGATGTTTAAAATCATCGGCGTTTCGCGTGTCAAAACAGCTTCCCTCCAGAACGATGACATTTCCGAATGTTGACTTTGGATTGTCATTTCGGAGTGCCATTTCGTCTTAATTGCGAGAGTGAGGAGTGTTTGTGAACACCCAGAATGTTTCTATAGTTCCTCTTGCTCAGACCAAGAAAAAAAAAAAAAAAAGACAAGAGCAATAAGCCATATTCCAAAGACCTCGACCTGTTCTTACAATTTGGATCCCAAATGTTTCCCAGAGCTTCTGTGCTGAGGCCTTGGTTCCCAATGGCACAGTGCTGTGACACACTAAGTTTTGTCCCAAGAAAAGATCTTTGCATCTGTGATTTATAAAGCCGGGAGACATGCACCCATAATCCCAGCTACTCAGGAGGCCGAGGACGGAGGACGGCAACTTGGAGGCCAGCCGGAGCAAATTAGCCAGAGTCTATCTCACAATAAAAAGTAAAAAGGTCTGGGGATATGCAGCTCAGTGGTGCAGCTCTTGCCTAGCATGCGTGACCTCCAGGTTTCAGTCCCCAGTACTTGGGGGGGGGGGAAGATGGCCAAATAGGTGGGAATTCCGAGGACCAGATGGGGTTGGACTGGAAATCCTTATCCCTAAAGTAAAGTTTGATCCCAGTAAGATTTTTTTTTCCCCCTGTGCAATTGGGTGGAGATTGGCTGTGGAAGTGAGGGACCCAGTTATTCTCACAGGATACAGATTGGGTCACCTTCCCTCCAGGAGAAAAACAGGGCCCAATTGGGGCACAGATTACAGGGTCTGTGGGCAACAGAGAAACTACATCTTGACCATCAAGGTCAAGGTCACAGGCTTCTTCTGCACTGAAAGCACAGCGCCAAATATTTGCAGAGGTGATTCAGGTTGCAATAACGATTCCACGATTTTCATGCACCACCGGCTCTATCCTTGTTGCTAAAACAGAAAGAATAATAGTAAAGAAAAAAAAAAAAGCAAGAAATTCAAAAGGAAAAACCAGCCAAGGATGTTAAGCCACCGTCTGGTTTGGCCGTTCCGAATGCTCACATTCTGAGATGGAAATGTGGGCGCTCAGACGCAGTCCCGGTTCCCATTCTGCGTGTTCACATTCTGAGATGAGAAAACGTTGGCGTCCCAACAGAGTCCCCTTTGCACGAGTCACGAGATGCTGGAGCAGATAGTCCCCGCTAATCCTGCAAGCAAGCGTGCATGATCCTGCCGTCCCACATCTCCCTCCGTGGGCGGTGGAAGGCTGAATGTCCAAAGTGGCCTTCTCCACGGACGGACGGACGGATGTGTGGCAGGTCTACATGCCGCGGCACAAATCCCCAAAGAAGCCCCCAATCCGTCAGCTCATAATGCAAGTCCCATCGCCCTAAGTGAGGTGTGCAGCTGTGGTGACCAAGTAGGTAGCCGTGAGGATGTTGAGGCGAAGAAACAGCAGAAAAAAATATGCATACCTACAGGGAAAGAAAAAAGAACGTGACTCTGGTTATTTCCATTGTCCATATCAGAAAAAAAAAACATGTGCATGATTGTTGGCTTCCATCTCTGATTCCTTACCTTCCTCTGCTTATAAAGTGAATGCTTTGCAGATGGGTGGGGATTTCAAGGTCTATTCTCATTTAATTAATTCTGTGTGTCAAAATGACTGCTACTTTCTATTATTATTATTATTTGGAAGTGCTAGTGTTGGAACCCAGGGACACTCTACCACTGAGCTACACCCCCAGCCTTTTTTAAAGCATTTTTTTTTCCTGAGACTGGTTCTCTCTAAGTGGCCCAGGTTTGCCTAGAATTTGCAATCCTGCCGCCTCAGCCTCCGCAGGACCTGGGATTACAGGTAAGTGCCCCTGTGCCCAGCTCCGGGTGTCATTTCTACCTGCAAACATGAAGCAGAGAAAATAGCCACTAACCCTAACCCTAACCCTAACCCTAACCCTAACCCTAACCAAAACCCTAACCCTAAAACCCTAACCATAACCCTAACCCTAATCCTAAAACCCTAACCCTAACCCTAACCCTAAAACTCTAACCCTAACCCTAACCCTAACCCTAACCCTAACCCTAAAACCCTAACCCTAACCCTAAAACCCTAACCCTAACCCTAACCCTAACCCTAACCCTAACCCTAAAACCCTAACCCTAACCCTAACCCTAACCCTAACTCTAACCCTCACTCTAACCCTAACCCTAACCCTAACCCTAACCCTAACCCTCACTCTAACCCTAACCCTAACCCTAACCCTAACCCTAACCCTAACCCTAACCCTCACTCTAACCCTAACCCTAACCCTAACCCTAACCCTAACCCTAACCCTAACCCTAACCCTAACCCTAACCCTAACCCTCACTCTAACCCTCACTCTAACCCTAACCCTAACCCTAACCCTAACCCTAACCCTAACCCTAACCCTAACCCTAACCCTAACCCTAACCCTAACCCTAACCCTAGCACAAGTCATTAACTGGGAACACTTTTCAGTGCATTTTAGGCAATGCCCGCATCTCCTTGGGATCTGGTTGAACAAATGCACACCCCTTACTGAGTCTCACACCACTGGACTGTGTTTCTACTCTTTCTCCTTTTTCTTTTTCTTTTTTTTTGCCGAGATAGAATCCATAAATACACCAGGTAAGGCAAACAGAAGACGCTTTCCAACCAACCTTTTTATTTTTCTTCACTTTCACCCTTGGGTGTCAAAGAGTCGGCAGCTTTGGACACGTTTCTCTATCCCCCAGTCTCTTTCTGGTCAAGGCGTTGAAGACTTTGGTTCATCTCTGGTTTTCTTTTCCTGAATCGCATGCATTTCTGAGTGTACGGGATCAATGATGCATGCGGGTCGGACATACCCTTTTTTCTACGTTTAAAAAGCAATCGATTTTGATTGAATAAGCCAACATAAAGGGTCTCCATGATGCTTTCTTAGTTGGGACCAATTTTTGTTGCCTGAGCATTTTGGAAGCTTTTATTTCTCCTTGTAGTTTTTCGATAGCTGCGATGACTGGATGGGTCCTGTCCTGATGGGAAACCTGGGGGCCAGGAGAGAGAAACGCATCTCAGGTCACCATTCTAAATAAAAATGGCATCAAGAAAACATGGTCCATCTTCTCCTCTGTTTTAATATAGACAAGTCTGAAAAACACCAGTTATTCTCATGATTCTTGGACCCAGCGTGGTATAGGTGACACTAATAGTGATACTAATGGTGACACTCACTAATTAATTTGACATAAATCAATTAATTTGACACTAATCGTGATACTCATTCAAGGGGGATGGATTATTTGGTTTTAAACCTACGATTGGTACACGGCGTTGCCTACTTCCACCGAACGGATGAATCCAGTTTTTCTTGGAGAAAAGACGCAAAACCCACAAGAACACAGAAGAGCAGGCACCTTAGCCCATACAGACGGTGTAAGGGTTCCGATATGCAACGACCCCCAAAGTCTTGAAGGCTTTGTCCCCATGCAGCAGGGCTCAGAAGTGGAACTTTTGGAAAGGGACTAGATCACGAGGCTCCACCCTCATCGATGGATTAATCCATTGAAGGATTCATTGCTGAATGCACAGGTGGGAGGTGGTAGACAGTGTAGGAGGTGGGATCCATTTGTAGGGAGTGAATCCTTGGGGACTGGACTTTGGGGATGACCAGAGTATCAGGAGCAAAGGAACCCAGGCGCACATTGTTTGACGCGGTCAATTTAATTGCTCGAGGACTGTTCTGCAAGACCGAAAGGAAGAATTAGAAATCAGCCCGGCAAGTGAACGAGGCTGCCATTTAACTGATGCATGGAAATACAGCTAAGGGACCCAGGACCCGAAGCCACCCGTCTGCCTCCATTTCACCCAGTGCCTCCCCTGCTTTCTGCATCTTTCTGCAAAGCCCACTCTGCAGAATTCTCTCTTCAAGTCCACGTTCAGATGGATGCGTCTCTCCTTGACAAGAAAAAAATAATAAAAATAAAAAAAGAACCCTTTGCTTTGCTTTCCGGAACCAACGGTCTTACTCCACCATCCCAGGGCGGAGTGCCTTGGTAGTTGAGCCTCATGTCTCATAGAAACGTGTCTATGAGTATCACTATTAGTGTCAAATTAGGTGTGGAAAATTCCCTTCGCATCTTCAGGGTTTTGCAAAAAAAGTTTTGATGCCCAAAATGGAGCAAACATTCCGATTGCTTAACTCTGTTTTACGGGTGTGGACGTCCTGTCTCCTGTCTCTATTAGAGAGGAGCAGGTGTTGATGCTGCCATCTTTCTCCTATCAATCCCTACCCAAAGTCTGACACTCTGATGTCATCAAACACAGTTGCACTCGTGAGAACAGATTTCCATCGCTACAACAAAATGCCTGAAGAAGTGCACTTATTAAGAAAAAAGGTTTGTGTTGGCTGGTGCTTGTGGAGGTCCTACTCCAGGACAGAGTGTCTCCATTGTCTCTGTTCCTTCTAGGAACAGCAAATGTGGGTGAACCCAGCCCGACGACAGATGGGTGTGTGCTGCTGCTTCCTCTGGCTTCCACGATTTATGTGGTTCTTCATGAATTCGCAGCAGTCACCATCGTTATCCTCAGAAGGATGACGAACCTGCTTAAAATAAATATTTGCTACCACGGCTCGATGTTAATGGTCCGAGGTGCAATTGAGTTGGATTCCTCCTTCTTTTTTGTAAGGCAAAGGGTGAGAAAGAAGTATGGTCTCACAATGTATCTCCTGGTGGGTGGTTTCTAACATGGATCTTGCTTCTAAGTAGTTTATAGTGATGAACAATTTGCCACTAGAGGGTTGTCATTCCTTGTGTTCCATGTCCCTTATTTATTTATTTTTTTTTTAAAAAAAATGAGATTTCATTGCAAATGCCTGGGATTATTATAGAAATGACGTTCTATCATTGTCTTTAGCTGATTAATTTTTAAGGGATTAACATCATTTTTTTTCCCTTTCCTTAGAAGCTAGCATCAATTCAGACCCTAATTTCCACGAAACGATGCACGTTCTTATAACCACTAATTAAGCAGCATTTGTTAATGTAAGACATTTGAAGTACGATCCCGGTGTTAAAAATGCACGGCCGCTAATATCACTTCCAAATATAGAAAGCAACTATAACAAAAATTTTCATCACTGTCACAAAATGCCTGAAGAAACGCCCTTATTAAGAGAAAAAAGGTTACAAAGTAGAACACGTGACAAAGAGTAACTCAGGAAAAGGTTACAAAGTAGAACAAGTGACAAAGAGTAACTCAGGAAAAGTTACAAAGTAGAACAAGTGACATACATAGCCAGACCCTGCCTCAAAATAAAGAGATAAAAAGGGGCTGAGGATGTTTGATACATGAATTTTGACCGAAATATATGGAAAGAATAAATAAATAAAATGAAGAAAAGTCGTAGGAAAAAATAAATATCTTCAAACTAGAAATGTACGAAAAGAGAGTGAAGCCAAACCATAGGGGGAAAAATAAAGGGAATGAATATTTACAGCCTTATCCACAAAGTCGGTCTCGATTTTCTCGTCTCGCCCGGCAATGAAACGTGTTAGGAAACTCACGCACGCGGAATGCAGAGAGCTCCCTGAGACGGGAATTCAGAACTCGGGGGACCAGGGGGAGAGAGGAGGGGAGACCTAGTGGAGTGATGGTGGCCAAATGGAATTGGTATTCCATGTGCGTGCACCGATACATCGCCTCGCATCCATCACCGCGTACGCCTCTAATGCACTAATAAAAAATGCAGAAGACAGCACTCTGGCGGCACAAGGCACCGTTTGTGTAACTTAAGGCCATATCAATGCCGGCACTTTGCAGTGTCTGAACTTTTCTTCGTCTTTCTATTTATTTTTGGTACCAGGCATTGAACCCAGGAGCACTCGACCTACTGAGCCCCAGCCCCAGCCCTGCCTTGTATTTTATTTCCACTCAGGGTCTTGCTAAGGGGCTTACGGCCTCCCTAAAAAAGTCGCTGAGGCTGGCTTTGAACTTGCGATCCTCCTTCCTCAGCCTCCCGAGCTGCTGAAACTGTATTTCGACACTGAGACCCTGGGAATTGTCTTCCTGGGTCTGGGAGCCGCTCTCCCTCCCCTTCCCTCTTTGGAGTCGAGGATAATTAAGCAGCCATTGCCCGTTCTCTCTCTCTCTCTCTCTCTCTTTGCAATGTCACCACATAAATTAAGCCTTGTTAGTGCCGGAGAGTCACAATGTGACCCAAGCTTTCCCGAGGAGTTGTCACTTGATCTGCAATGCAAATGCCACTTGTGTGAGCAGGTCTCCTTCCGCGACGCTCGTTTGAAACACGAGGAACCGGGGGTGACAATGAAGGACGCATCGGGGAGTCCGTGTTTGACATGTTCGGGGTGGAGTAGCTGGTCTCCTTCATGAATCATGAGGAGGTGCCTTAGGAATAGCTTTACTTGGTGACAAAGATCGTGCAGACAAGGACATTTTTTTTTGTCTGTTTGTCTCTTAAGTAGAAAGGATCGAGGTCAGAGTGATGGTAGCCAAAGGGGAGTCCAAGGGAGCCTTGTGGGCGTCTGCCCGCTCACCCTCTCTGTGCCACTGGCCGCCAGGCACCGTGGCTGTTTAACCGGCAGAAAGTCAGGCTGCAATGGAATATTAGTTGGTGTGACCCAGTCCCGAGGCCCAGGAGGTACAATGGCCCCATGACTTGGGGCTCACGGTGTCCAAGGTCCAGTCCCTGGTGGCCGACTCCATGGCTCTGGCCCAAGGGGAGCAGAACAAGATGGCGGCAGGGCCTGGAGGAGGAGAGCAGCTCAGGACAGGGCACCAGGGAGCAGAGAGAGCTCTGCCCACCAGGGACAGGACAGAGACCCCAAAGGCACAGCCCAGGGACCCCCTCCTCCAGCCACACCCCACCTGCTGCAGTCACCACCCAGTGAGTCCATCCAAGTGGATTAATCCACTATGAGTCTACACCCAGTGAGTCCATCCAAGTGGATTAATCCACTATGAGTCTACACCAGAGAGTAGAGAGAGCTCTGCTCACCAGGGACAGGACAGAGACCCCCAAGGCACAGCCCAGGGACCCCCTCCTCCAGCCACACCCCACCTGCTGCAGCCACCACCCAGTGAGTCCATCCAAGTGGATTAATCCACTATTAGGTTACACCAGGGACCAGAGAGAGCTCTACTCACCAGGGACAGGACAGAGACCCCAAAGGCACAGCCCAGGGACCCCCTCCTCCAGCCACACCCCACCTGCTGCAGTCACCACCCAGTGAGTCCATCCAAGTGGATTAATCCACTATTAGTCTACACCCAGTGAGTCCATCCAAGTGGATTAATCCACTATGAGTCTACACCCAGTGAGTCCATCCAAGTGGATTAATCCACTATGAGTCTACACCCAGTGAGTCCATCCAAGTGGATTAATCCACTATGAGTCTACACCCAGTGAGTCCATCCAAGTGGATTAATCCACTATGAGTCTACACCCAGTGAGTCCATCCAAGTGGATTAATCCACTATGAGTCTACACCCAGTGAGTCCATCCAAGTGGATTAATCCACTATGAGTCTACACCCAGTGAGTCCATCCAAGTGGATTAATCCACTATGAGTCTACACCTCTCGCAACCCAATCATTTCACAATGTGGCGGCAGGGCCTGGAGGAGGAGAGCAGCTCAGGACAGGGCACCAGGGAGCAGAGAGAGCTCTGCCCACCAGGGACAGGACAGAGACCCCCAAGGCATAATAATTTGAAGACGTCTAGTTGTTCGGGGTGCAGGGCGACTGATCCTCACTAGGGCCATTTGGATTTTTCACTCTGGAGCGTGCTGCGCTTGGGATTCTCAACTTGACGGAGCAAGTGGTTCTACCAGACCCTGAGGATCCTGGGCTTCCCATCTGCTCCAGTTCCCCTTAACACCACGCCAGCAAAGCTCGGGTTTTCACGTCTCCCCCAACGTCTTCAAAGGAGTGAACCTTCCCTCTTCTTCACTTGAGGCTTTTGTTATTGTTTGTTTTTTGGTCTGCAGAGGGAGGTACCAGGGATTGAACTCAGGGGCCCTCAACCACCGAGCCCCGTCCTCAGCCCTATTTTGCATTTTATTCAGAGACAGGGTCTCCCTGAGCTGCTTACGGCCTCCCTTTGGCAGAGGCTGGCTTTGAACTCACGATCCTCCTGCCTCAGCCTCCTGAGCAGCTAGGATGACAGGCGTGGGCCGTGACTCTTGGCTTCACTTGAGTTTTGAACAGACAAACTTTTAGCATTTTCTTACGTCTTTAGTCTCACCGAGGAAACTTTTGTCTAAATTAATCAGCCATTTTCACAGAGAAGAATTGCGGAATCACGTCGGTCACACATCCACATTTTCGTGGTCCCTCCACCCTCCAATTTTACCCTTGAAAAACATTTTTCTCCGGAGCCGTTGATGCTGCTCTGCGCCTCTAAACATCATCAACAAGGAATCCAATTTCCGGCCAGCAGCCCCGTGGACTCCCTGCTCTTGAATCAGTCATGCCCTGCTTTGGCCACTGATATGGAAATGGCCTTCCGTGTCCCAAATCCTCATGACCCTTGAGCAAACAATACAGCGGGCCTCGCCCAGGAGAGTGTCTGTCCCCTCCTTTCCTAGCCAACCGTGCTTTACCCTCCTAACCACAAGCTGATGTTTTCTCAACTTCCCAAAGTACATTTCATCTGCCAATTTCTGCATCCCATTCTCCCTTGGTTATAAGAACCCGAGGGGAAGAGAAGGTGTAATTTTGCTTGGCGTCCCTCGACCTCACCCCAGGCACGGTCTCCATCACTTCTGACAGCCGCCGTCCATGGACAGATGGTAGAAAAGAAGACTGCACAAATTCCCCAAGGAACCCCGCCCTGCCTCTCCCTGGGGCTCAGGGAGCGGATCACTCATCACCCAGGGAACCGAGGGGGTGAGCTACCGTGATCTCCTGCAAAACGGAGCTGAATCTTGATGCCGGTGGATTTGTGGCCCGTTGCCTGACCATTTCCAATGAGATTTTTTTTTTTCTAATCAGATATTTTTAAAAAATATTTTTGATTTTATTTTTTTCTAAATACACAACAGTGCAATGCATCACAATCCTTATTATCCATAGAGAGCAAAATTGCTCGTATCTCGGTGTATGCAGCACGCCAATTCGTGCCGTTGTACATGTCCTTTTTTTGCATCACAATTTTTAATACACATATATGCCACGGTTTTTCACCTCTCTGTTTGTACTTAAGGAATATTGACACCCAATTCGTACTTTATGTAACGGTGACCATCACATTCCACCATCCTAGCTAATCCCCTTCCCCCACCCCACTTCCCTATCTAGAATTAACCCACCTAGATGTCCTTCGGTGGATGAATGGATAAAAAAAAAAATGTGGCATGTGTACACAATGGAATATTACGCAGCATTAAAAAAGAACAAAATCGTGGCATTTGCAGGCAAACGGATGGTGCTGGAGAAGATAACGCTGAGTGAACTCAGCCAATCCCCCCCAAAAACAAATGCCGAGAGTTTTCTCTGATGTAAGGGGGTGACTCATAGTGGGGTAGGGAGGGAGAGCCTGGGAGGATTTGATCAGCACTCTCTCTCTCTCTCTCTCTCTCTCTCTCTCTCTCTCTCTCTCTCTCTCTCCCCAGCCCTATTTCGCATTTTATTTAGAGACAGACTCTCCCTGAGATGCTTAGGGCCTCCCTTGGGTGGAGGCTGGCTTTGACCTCACGATCCTCCTGCCTCAGCCTCCTGAGCTGCTGGGATGACAGGCGTGCACCACCGCACCCAAGTTTTGGGTCCTTTGGTAGAATTTTTAAGGGGTGTGTCTTATTAATGCTTTCATTAGTGCCATGGAGTTGTACACAACCGTTGGTTTCCTTTTGACATAATCGTACCCGAGCGGACAGGCCGCCCAAGCCAACGCCTGCACGTAGCCCGTGAAGGACTGGCCCTGAGACAGCCACCCAGCCAGGGGGGACTCTGGGCCTGGGAAACTGGGCTGATAAATGTGCGTCGTTTTCAGCCACTGAGATTTTTCAGCTCTAGAAATCTCTACCGCCAGATCCAAGGCACTGACAGCGAGCTCCTGAAGATTCTGGGTCTTCTCCAACCCTTCCTACTTCCTCCTCCTCTTCTTCTTCCTCTTCTTTCCCAACAGATCTTTGTCCTGCTAAAAGTCAGCCTAGAACCCAGGTGCAGTGGGGGGGTGGCCCACCTGTCATCCCAGCTCCTCGGGAGGCTGAGGCAGGAGGATCTCAGAGTCCGCATCGTGCTCAACGGCCAGACAGGGATCCCAGTGAGAATAAGATGCATTTCAGGGAAGGGAAGGAGAATGGGTTTATCTTGATGGTGGACCGTGATGATCACTATTATGCAAAGTGCGGGTACGAAGACACGGATCGCTGTGACTATAAAACTACGGACACAGCCAGAGACGTGGAAAAATGGTGCTCTCTCTCGATGTCCTAAGGATTGCAATGCATTCCGCTGTCACGTATAAATTGAAAAAAAAAAAAAGAGAGAGAATAAGCTACATTCCACGCTTGTCTAAATATGTCAAAAATAGACGCTCCCGTCATATATAACTGGAAAGAACACATAAAAAATAAAAAAAATAAAATATTCAGTCTTGAAAATGAGATAAAGGTAGCATTCAACCAAGGTGGTCTTGTTGCCCGTTGTGTGAAAACTCTTAAGACGTATGTCACAATGCGAATAAAAGGATTTTCCCTCAAATCAATGCATCTTCCAGGTAGATTTTTATTGTATTTTACTAATGAGCAGAAAATCACTGAAAAATGCCCATTTTTTTTCACCTTTTCCAAATGGTGAACCTTTGCGATTTAAAACGGGGCGCTCTTTCCGTTTTTAAGGATCCAGTGGGTACCCGGTGACCGTGGAGAAAGCGGCAGAACGTGACGTGGACGCAGGGGATCTGAAAGGCGAGTCGGGAACTCTTAAAATGGATGGCACAAAGTTTAGGGGTTAAACTTCAGATTTAGGTGACTTCCATTCTTCATAGATTACCTGGCCTGTGGTGTTTTGTCACAGTCACGGAAAACCGACTGAGACCCTTTGTCAGAATATATTTAAAGAAGACTCCATCTCAGGGGTTTGAGGACATGGCGTATCACCGTGGCCAGGGGGAGAAGGAGAAAGACCCGTTACAGTCAATTATCGGCAAATCCGGTTCCAGGGTTTATAAGAGTTGGACAAACTATTCGTGCAATATTTTTGTTTTTCTGTTAATTTGAGCAACATTGAAAAGGGGCCGCAGAAATCCTTCAGAAGAAGACATTAGGGACGAACTTAGAGAAGAACCAGGCACCTGCTTGTCTCCGAGTGCTTTTGAGCCTCAAAGAGGCTCCCAGGAGGCCACTGGTGGGGGCCTCCTGCCCTGCAGTACCGTCCACTCCAGGACCTGCAGATGGGCAGGGGGCTGGGCCGAATGAGTGAGCGTCTTTCTCCAGCCTCCGAATTCCCCCACTTTATTCTTGTTTACTAATGATTCACGTGCAACGTCAAACCCTGAGCCGTCCTAAAATTCGGACTGCATGACAGCGATTCCACGTTCCTGTTGTTCTACGCGGTCAAGGAGAATGCACTCGCACGATGAGCATCCTTGTAATTCATAGCATCTCCCCACCACCCGGCATCCAAGACGGTTAATTGACTCTGCACGTGGGCGATAATTGCCTTTCTGATGTGCCGACGGTTCTGGAAATCATTAAAAGCCCATTGTGGTCTGGAGGGCTCTGTGAGCTGCTGGTTCCATCCAGGGCCCTGATAGGACTGGCGCGAACCCATCATTTCTATCCCTCTACGTGTTCAAGGGCAGATGGCATCCGACCACTCGACACCGCCGTCCCCCCAGAGACACCGTCTCCCAGTGATGCACTCCAGGGGGACAGCCGCCCCGTGCTGATTTACAGGCAGAACACAAAGATGCCAACTAAGGGCTTCTGCCGTTGATTTCTCCGTCTCCTTTCAAGACGAGGCTCTTGAAATTGCCAGAGATAAGTACCGTCGACATCGTCATTATTCTTATTTATTTTGTACCGCGCACCCCCCGCCCAGAGGTATCCCAGAGCCGCAGAGTCGAAGAGCAAAACACAGAGAAATAACAGGCAACAATAAACACATTTGTAGCAGCCAAACATTTACCCACAGGGGAAGAAAGCATAAAGAAGTAGGAGGCGAGAATTACACACACAAAAAAAAAATGAATTGGACTAAGTGCTGCCGCCATCCGCAGCGGTGAAGATTTATATCCACAGAATATCTGAAGAATAAAAAAAAGGGCACGTTCTTTTTCTTTTCTTTTATTTTTTTTTTCTTTAAAAGCAAAGTTTGAATAACAGAGCTTAAATCAGTACAGGATTGGTACAGAATTTCTCAGCGGCCACCGATACTGGCACTAAGGACGTTTTGGGTCGGATGATCCGTGGCGGTGAGGGGTTGTTCTGTGCATTGTAGGACGTAGAGCAGCGTCTCTGGTCTCTACCCACGAGACGCCAATACCAAACTGAGTGGTAACTTTGGTTCATCAGTGACCACAGAGGTTGTAGGCAGACCTATCAGGGTTCGTAATACCTTTTCGGCTATCTGACCTTGAGGGTCCTGGGGCATACTTACAAAACACCAGCTTCCTCATCTGTAAGATGGAAATAAAAAGTGATATTTGCTCAACATGTTGAAAAGACACCTGAACTCCCACGTGAGATGCAGCACTACTTACAACATCCAGCTGTGGATTCAAAATTAATGTCTACTGACAGATGGATGGATCAAGAAGATGGGGTATATGCAACACAGTTGACCTCACAAAAATGGAGACTAGATCAAGATACATGGATCAAGAAGATGGGGTATATGCAACACAGTTGACCTCACAGAAATGGAGAATGGTCAAGATGGATGGATCAAGGAGATGGGGTATATGCAACACAGTTGACCTCACAGAAATGGTGACTTGGTCAAGATGGATGGATCAAGGAGATGGGGTATATCCAACACAGTTGACCACACAGAAATGGAGACTGGATCAAGATGGATGGATCAAGGAGATGGGGTATATCCAACACAGTTGACCTCGCAGAAATGGAGAATGGTCAAGATGGATGGATCAAGGAGATGGGGTATATGCAACACAGTTGACCTCACAGAAATGGAGACTAGGTCAAGATGGATGGACCAAGGAGATGGGGTATATCCAACACAGTGACCTCACAGAAATGGAGACTAGTCAAGATGGATGGATCAAGGAGATGGGGTATATGCAATACAGTTGACCTCACAGAAATGGAGACTGGGTCAAGATGGATGGATCAAGGAGATGGGGTATATGCAATACAGTTGACCTCACAGAAATGGAGAATGGTCAAGATGGATGGATCAAGGAGACAGGTTATATGCAACACAGTTGACCTCCCAGAAATGGAGTCTGGGTCAAGATGGATGGATCAAGGAGATGGGGTGTATCCAACACAGTTGACCTCACAGAAATGGAGACTGGGTCTAGATAGATGGATCAAGAAGATGGGATATATGCAACACAGTTTACCTCACAGAAATGGAGAATGGTCAAGATGGATGGATCAAAAAGATGGGGTATATCCAACACAGTTGACCTCACAGAAATGGAGAATGGTCAAGATGGATGGATCAAGGAGACAGGTTATATGCAACACAGTTGACCTCACAAAAATGGTGACTTAGTCAAGATGGATGGATCAAGGAGATGGGGTATATCCAACACAGTTGACCTCACAGAAATGGAGACTGGGTCAAGATGGATGGATCAAGGAGATGGGGTATATGCAACACAGTTGACCTCACAGAAATGGAGACTGGGTCAAGATGGATGGATCAAGGAGATGGGGTATATCCAACACAGTTGACCTCACAGAAATGGAGACTGGGTCAAGACGGATGGATCAAGGAGACAGTATATTCAATCCATTGAGACCACTGGGAAAGTTGAGGGATGTGTCAAGATGGATGGATCAAGCAGATGTGGTGTATCTAATACAGTTGACCTCACAGAATTTGATAGCACTGGTGAAGATCAAGAAGATGGGGTCTATCCAACACAGTTAACCTCGTAGAAGTTGAGAGAGGAACAGTGGTTACCAGGAACAGAGGGAAATAAATAGGTTCAATGCTATTAATTAACAGGAAAAATCAGTTGGGTGCTTCATGTCCCAGCAGGGTGAATAATGGACCATATTGTACTCTGTTCTCCAAATAGTTGGGTAAGAGGAATTTGAATGGACTCATAATAAACAAATGATAAAAATTAAGAAGATAGATATGGCTGATCATCCTGTTGATCATTACCCAGTGTATACGGGAATTAAAACACAACATGGCACCTCCTAAATATGTACAAATATCATGTGTACATCAACTATTTTTAAATGAAATTTTAAAACACAGTTATGTTTCATGGTGAAAGTGAACTGGTTTTGCAGGTATAGTTGAGGTTCTCTCCTTATCAGTTGACTTGGACTTCATCAGTACGGAGCACAGTTTGGGTGAGCCTGACCTAATCAGGTGAACCTTTTAAAACAAGGTCTGGAGGTCAGAATCTCCAAGCAACAAAATCTTTTTTTTGCAAATGAGAGTTCAACTCAGCCAAACCCACACCTGCAGGGCAGAGGACACAGCTGCTACTCTCAGAGTCCTCCCCCATGACCAATGGGTGTTGACACACTGGGGGTTTGTGGTACAGTGTTAATACACTGTCCGGTTTGCTCTGCTTTTGCACAAACCCCCTTTTTCTCAGGAATCCGATTCTTCAAATACCACCCTGGCTGCTCTATTAAAAAGCACTAATTCATAGTCAAGCTCTGTAGCCAGAAAAAAAAAAAAAAAAACGGGGAAATTGAATAGCTTCATAAAGAATGGAAACTTTTCTCTGCTGGGCTAATGATAAGAGAGAAAGTATGTAAATCCATCTCTTCTACACATTAATATAAATTATTTATTAGGCCCCTCGACCAAGAGCCAAAGACAGTCTTACATTTATGAGTTCCTTGGTTTTTTAAGATTGTGCTCACATTCTCCTTTTGTGCAAAGGGCGATCCAACCAATGCTGTGGATGTCGCTGGAGTCTTTGCTCATGCAAGATGAAAGGCTAAGCAAGCGTCTTCCGCCCGCGTAGACTTTCATACGCGGTATCTTCTGCATTTAGTATACCTTCCCATAAAATCTCTTATGATACTCGTGGTGAGTTTGAAATAGAGAATCCATTTTTTAATCTAAATATCGCATCACGTGCTGAAATACAATTGGAGAATATCAGAGCTACAGTCCCCAAAGCATTGCTCGCCACCCAGGCAGCCTCAATAAATATTGAACAGCACACACACACACACACACACACACACACACACACACACACACACACACAAAATGTGTACATGTCTATCAGAGGCTCCGTGCTGGGATGGATGGACGATTTTTCAAATACCTGTTTGCATTTGTCAATTCATTTTCTGCAGCCCCGGGAGATTTTTTTTTTTCCTACCACCTTTATTGGATTTATTTGCATGCTCCTGACTTTTGAGGTAAAGACATACATGGCCAGAAACAAACAAAGCGTTTACTAAAATAGGGGCTGATTCCGAATGTCTAGGAGCAACGATAATCCGATCGGATGGACGTGAACATGGTGGTTGCCATGGTGTTTGAAAACCCAGTAAAATCGTGTGCAAAGATTTCCCTACAGTTTTGCTGGGAGAAATTAAAGAATGTCCACCCCACCCCACCCCCATTTCATTTGTCTAAAAGTCTGAAGTCCTAGATTAAGTAGCAAAGCCAAAGTCCGGCGTTTGCTCTATCAGCAAGAGGAAACTGACAAGTGACCGTTGCAAAGCAGAATTAAGGGTAGCATCGGAGTAAGAGGAATCCCTAGTGGCCAATGGTCAATGTGGAGAGGAAGAGGGTGTGCAGATGGATAGATGCTGACCGACGGGTTCTGGGTTACAGCACGATAGGAGCCAGGGGCTCGGGCATTGCAGGGTCGGGGAGATAACAGACAACGGTCCAAAAAGCTACAAGAAAAGGCTTTCGAAAGTTCACGCCATGAAGAATTGATACCTGTTGAAGGAGATGCATGTTTAACCATTATAAGATAATGCATTAAAATGTAATACGGTACCCTAGCAATGTGCACATTCTGTTTTTAATGCATCAATTAAAAAAGTGAATATTTTTAAAAATTGTCATGTTCAAAACACGTGCGATCACGCAGGTCACAAGAAGCCTGTCAGTAGGCATTTAGTATGTGCAAGAGCCCCCTCTTGACCCGCAGGGGACATGTTCCAGAATTCTCAGTGGATGCCTGGTCCCCACAGAGAGCCATCAATGGAGTTCAGAATTCATTTCTTTAATCGAAATATTGCATGGCGTGTTGGGATGCAATTGGGGAATATCAGAGCGACAGTCCCCAAAGCATTCCTCACCACCTAGGCAGCCTCAATAAATATTGAACAGCACACGCACAAAAAATATGAACATGCCTATCAGATGCCTGACCCCACAGATAGCAATAAGTCCTACATAGATCTTATTTCTTCTGATGTATATATATGAGTATGTACATATATATACATACATATATCAGAAAGTGTATACCTCTGGTAAAATTTATAATGTAGGTACAACAAAGGATCAACACCAACAACTGATAATAAAACTGAAAAACCGTAACAATGTACCTTAAAGACAGTCACGCGAATGTGACCTCTCTCTCAAAACATCTTACGGCGCTATGCTCACCCTTTTCCTTGTGATGACGTGAGATGATACTGAGACAATGTGAAGAGATGAAGGGAGATAAATGATGGGGACATTATGGTGTAGCATCAGCCTACGAAGTAAGGGTGACGTGAACACAGCACCTCGATGGCACCGTGACAGTGGATCTGAAAACCAAGGTGGTAACTAAGAGGTGGGTAGTGTATACAGTGTGGATACATTGGACAGAGAGATGAAAAAAAAAAACAAAACCAAGGTGGTAACTAAGAGGTGGGTAGTGTATACAGTGTGGATACATTGGACAGAGAGATGAAAAAAAAAAAACAAAACCAAGGTGGTAACTAAGAGGTGGGTAGTGTATACAGTGTGGATACATTGGACAGAGAATTGAAAAAAAAAAACAAAACCAAGGTGGTAACTAAGAGGTGGGTAGTGTATACAGTGTGGATACATTGGACAGAGAATTGAAAAAAAAAAACAAAACCAAGGTGGTAACTAAGAGGTGGGTAGTGTATACAGTGTGGATACATTGGACAGAGAATTGAAAAAAAAAAACAAAACCAAGGTGGTAACTAAGAGGTGGGTAGTGTATACAGTGTGGATACATTGGACAGAGAGATGAAAAAAAAAAAACCAAGGTGGTAACTAAGAGGTGGGTAGTGTATACAGTGTGGATACATTGGACAGAGAATTGAAAAAAAAAAAAAACCAAGGTGGTAACTAAGAGGTGGGTAGTATATACAGTGTGGATACATTGGACATGTCCCAGGTGAAACAGAGAGAGAAAAACAAAAAAAGATTTTTATCATTGTACTCGGAACAGTATATCATTTCAAACTCATGGATCGTGTATTCCTGTGATTTCCCATTTATTCTTGTGGACTGTGGTGAACCTCGGGTAACTGGTGTGCTAATTAAAAGTTAAAGTTCTGAGTATTGATTATCTTATTATTTTTTTTAATTTTCGATTTACATATGAGAGCTGGACACATTTATGGGGTACGGGATGACGATTCAAGACGTGTGTGCACACGGTAATGATGGAAACGGGCATCATTAGCATATTCCCGTTGAAGGCCTGTCATTTCTTCCTATGGGAAACCTTCACCCTTGGGCTCGGCTAGTTCTCTATGACATCTGCCCCGAGACTCCTGTTGATCCAGTCTTTAGTGCACAACCCACATCACTTACAGGCAGATTGCACACACACCCTAGGATTGGGCACGGGCAAGGAAAATCAGGAGCCAGCGTCTCTATCCCGAGATCCACCCTGCAAATCTCTGTTTTTCTCTCTCCTCACCAAAGGGACGTCATAGTTCATCCCATTGGCTTGGTGGAGTCTCCCTTTTTAAGTCTTTAAATCGGATCAATAGAACTTTTGAACACATAGAAATCAGCTCAACTAGTTTCATATCATGGGGATATTTGCTAATATCTCTCACTCTATCTTTTTTAATCGTTTGTAATTTTCCCCCCACACAGATTGCAGCAATTTTAAAGAGTGGGATAACGTGAATTTTAGCAATACCCGCGCTCTCACACCAGCCAAAAGGGGCAAGATTTCTTTGCGGGCTTGGAAAACAGGGATTCTGCTCGATCAAAACTCGCCCGTTGGTTCATCTCGGTGGGGCTTTAAAGTGAGTTTCAAGATAAGACTGTCTGGATTCGGGGGTTTGATTTGTGCCCCGGGATCAGCAAGTTTGAACTGCAGTCTCCTCTCTGTGCCTCTGATTCCCTTCTATCAGAAGTCCCTGCTTCAAATCAGGGTCAGCTCCAGTGGGTGCAGGGCTGGATTAGAGGGAAGGGGAGAGAAATACCCACCCCTTTATGTTAAATCCGGGGGCACAGCTGGAGCTCCCACATTGCACAGAAACCCAAAGCATCTCTGATGTGTTCCACGGCCACACAAAGAATGTAGCTGTCTATACATGACCTAAAAGAAAAAATAAAATAAAACCTGAAGCATGGAACCCTCCGTATCCCCAGGAATCCTTGAAGGTCATACACGAATCCTTGAAGGTCATACACTGATGGCGGCTTTTTATCCGACTCAGAAATGTCATGGTTATTGATGACGATCGAACAGAGTCATTTTTCAACAGGGACACTGAAAAAAAGATGAGATGATAGACGCAGTTCCTTTGGCATTAACGTCTTTTATGTTTCTGCAGAAACAATTCATGGGTTTCTGGGGGAAAAGAGGGAGGTGAAGGTGGGTGAGCCCAGGAAACAGGCACCAGGGTAAAGGCACGCTCCGTGTTCGACGCCGGCTATTTTGAAGTCTCCTCGAGATGTCTTTCCAAGGCACCACTTCTGGCAAAAGGGCACATCCACATTCCCAGAATGGCCATCGATAAATAGAACCTCTCTCTTGGGACGTGAAACCGGATGGATTTCCTTTTGGGCAGGGAAAGCAGTTGCACTATAGAATCTAGGTCCCAGCGCCACCAGAGGCACAGGATCCAGTGTGCATGTGGCTCAAAGGGT
Source organism: Ictidomys tridecemlineatus (assembly GCF_052094955.1). Classification (NCBI taxonomy): domain Eukaryota; kingdom Metazoa; phylum Chordata; class Mammalia; order Rodentia; family Sciuridae; genus Ictidomys; species Ictidomys tridecemlineatus. The sequence continues at coordinate 173,367 of NW_027523678.1, read as the reverse complement.
CAGGTGACCTTGGGCATCTTAAACATCTCCAACAGCCCCCTGCTGGGGCTCTGACCTTGAGGGTCAGTAGAGAGCATCCAATGCCCTCAGGCTTCTTTATTGTGTGCATAAAAGACATTCAAGCAAAGAAAAGAATCCGAGGAGATGAGCTCATTGTGTTCACACCCTTCTGCTGCTCAACTAATTACTGCAACCTCATGGCTTCAAACAATGCACCTTTATTGTACAGTTCCCTTGTGCAAGTCCTAAATCGGAAGAGGGTCTCCCAGGGCTAACCTCAGGGGGTGACCGGCCTGCATTCTTTCTGGGGACTCCAGGGAACGGTCCATTAATTTCTCATTGCCAGACTTCCAGGCATAGCTTCTTACACATGCATTCATTCATTCAGCAAGTATTTATTCACATGATCCTTACCCACCAATCAGACTAGCCCTGCTGACTCACAGGATCCTTACTCACCAATCAGACTAGACCTGCTGGCTCACAGGATCCTTACCCACCAATCAGAGCCCTGCTGGCTCACATGATCCTTACCCACCAATTAGACTAGCCCTGCTGGCTCACATGATCCTTACCCACCAATCAGACCAGAACTTCTGGCTCACAGGATCCTTACCCACCAATTAGACTAGCCCTGCTGACTCACATGATCCTTACCCACCAATCAGACTAGTCCTACTGGTTCACAGGATCCTTACCCACCAATCAGACTAGCCCTGCTGGCTCACATGATCCTTACCCACCAATCAGACTAGTCCTACTGGCTCACATGATCCTTTCCCACCAATCAGACTAGCCCTGCTGGCTCACATGATCCTTACCCACCAATCAGATTAGCCCTGCTGGCTCACAGGATCTTTACCCACCAATCAGAGCCCTGCTGGCTCACCTGATCCTTACCCACCAATCAGACTAGCCCTGATGGCTCACCTGATCCTTACTCTCCAATCAAAAAGCACCCCATGCCAACTGTCAAACCCACCCCCGGCTCTATAAATATGCAGAGCTGTTCCTCAATAAAGGGGCATTTTCTCAGGTGGCGAGCCTTGATCGTTCTTTCAGTTATGATTTAGATCTGGAATGTCTCTCCAAAAGCAATGGTGTTGAAATCATTGTCCCTAAGGCAGCAGGGGCCAGAGGTGGCGCTTTAAGGCAATGATTTAGTCATGAGAACTCTAACCTCATTAGTGGATTAACCCACCTGCAGGGTTAATGATTTGAAAAGCTATAGGTGGTCACTCCGGGGAGGTGGGTGTGGCTGCAGGAAGTAGGTCGTGGGAAGAAGGATGCCCTTGAGGACTCTACCTCGTCCCTGGACTTCTCATTACTGTCCCTTTCTCTTTCACCATTGGCTGCCATGACCTGAGCGTCCCCGTCCACCATGGTGTCCTGGCTCAGCTGAATCCAAGAGCATGGGAGTCACGTGATCATGGACTAAGAACTCTGAAACCATGAGCCCAAATACACTTTTCTCTTGCTAAGTTGTTCTCTCCAGGTGTCTTTGTTACAGCAAGGAAAGCTAACCAACATGGAATCGGGTCGTCTGTGCAAATTGATGAGTAATTACCTCCTAATTTGGGCTGGGTGTGTATTAGACACCATCGTTATCATGGCAAACAGTAAGTCCAAATGTTTTCTCTGACAAGTGGGTGCTGATCATGATGGGGGCGGAGGGGCGTGTGGGGGAATTTAGATAGGGCAGAGGAAGGGGAGGGCAGGGGCATGGGGGTAACAAAGATGGCGGCATGAGATGGACGTCATCACCTTGGGTACACGTATGGTCACATGAACGTGCGACTCTACGTCGTGTGAAAAACCAGAGAAATGAAAAGCTGTGCTCCATTTGCCTACGATGAATTGAAATGCATCCCCGCTGTCACGTACAACTAATTAGAACAAATGAAAAAAAAAAGAAAATAAGGCAGTCTCTTTTTTTACTTAATTGGGTTTTGATTTAAAAAAAAAAACGACTTGTGATTACTCAAAATTAGAGGGGATTTCACAGAGAGTGGAAAGAGGGAGTGTGGGCATAAGACAGAATTCTTAGATGCAGAATAGAACTGCGATTTTTCATCACTGAATGGCTCTTCACAGAGAAGAGACTCCCCAGTGGACACATCAAAGTCGCCTCCTTACTATCTCCGGCGAAGACGAGCTAGAAACAGCGAGCTCGGCTTGAGGTTGCCTTCCTCCGAGATCTTATTTAATATTTAAAATCCACTCTGGCTCTGACTGGTCGGTTCGACCTCATCCTAGCTCGCTCTGTTAAGGACACCCAAGGTCAGGGGTCTGCAGAGTGTCCATGTGTCCTGCGTGTGTGTTTACACTGATCAGGATGTAAACAAACAAGCAAAAAAAAAATGGGTCTGTGTAGCATCCTGAGGTAGAGAATTCAGCAATTTCTTGGACAGAGACGAATGAGAACTCAAATGGATAAAATCAGAGGGGATTGGTCCATGTCCTTGCACACCCCAACTGACCTTTATCAGGGCATAGTAATAGCAGGTGGATCGACAAAGTCGACCCATGGCATATTTTCCACGGACTTCAATGGAGCACGTTGGAAAACAAGATGTATCTCCGACTTCCGGGAGAGACTCACGATATCAGCAGGACAAGAATCCAGCCATGTAAAGACTTTGCAAGAAAAAGAGACTGTAGTGGGTTTTTTTTTTTTTTGTGGCTTCTGGTGGAAACCAAGACTCCTGAAGGTATGCAGAATAATGAAGAAATGCAATTTGGAAATGCTCTTCCAGGTTCGCCAGTGACTCTGTGCCATGCCCGCATGCTGGGTTGAGGAGCAGGCTTAGGAGGAGCCCAGCACAGACGAATCTGTTTGTTTCCTGCTAAAGAAAAACTCTTGGAGCCGCGAGTGATGAAGTCAAAAACCCTTCACTCTAATCAACCCGAGCCGTGGGAATCGACGGGATTCTCCACTGACCTTGAAAACCATGGATATTAAGGAGACGCACTTTGAAATCAACGTCAAAAATTTAAAAAAAAATAATAATAAAAAATGAAGACGGTGAGGTCCGATTTTCACGCCAACCTGTGGGTCTCAGGACCTTCACTGCCAAGATGAATTCTGAGCCCAAATGGGGGATCCGAGATGGTGGGTCGAGATGCTGCTGGGAACAGGAGGTCGAGTGAGTCTTCGGAAGAAGGGGTATTGATTGAGAATGGACCGTGTCCTGGGCACTTGGCCGTGCGACACTGATGCCCCCTACCCACCTTGCCGTATGGGCAGGTGGCAATAATCCAGGTTTGGCCATTGAGGAAGGTGAGATTTTTAACAGATGAAGTTAAGCCCATCGGATTGGGCAGCGAGGGTATGACTGAATACGAGTTTGAAGGAGAGATTCTACAACTTAGTCTCCTGGACTCTACGTCTGGGGCCCTCCCTGAGCCAGTGTGCACAGGACACCTGTCTCTCGGGGAAAATGGCGGCACTGGGGGCCGGGAGAGGATATAAGCATGTCTGGTGTCACACCATCTTCCTTCCCCCCCGACAATGACCAACCATCTGATTGTTAGTTCCTATCCTTCCAGAAGATCAGAGAAGCCCAGGGAGAATATTCTAGCTAAACAGAAAGCGATGTGGTAGCAGGCAAAGTGGGAGTTTCAGGAAGCCAGGACCAGAGCAGAGTGGGAACCAAGGCCGTAGGAACAAACTGGGGTCCCCAGGGTCCGAAGGCCCAGGTGGACATTCCTTTCATTGCTGCAGGACATAGTGGGGGGGCACCTCATTCTTTTCCAAGGCTCACAGATCCTACCCTGTGTGAACAGCAACCTGAGCTGGGTGAAGACCAGAATTTAGGGTGAGGGCTTTAGCCCGTGACATTCCTAAAAAGATATTCTATTGGCCAAGTATCGTGGTGCACACCGGTGATCCCAGGACTACGGGAGGCTGAGGCAGGAGGGCCACAAGTTGGAGGCCAGCCTCAGCAACCTAAACAGGAGGCTCTGAACAGGAGTGTTCGACACGGTAAGGATACCTTGGTTTCTCTCTGTGTCTGGTCATCAGTTGCCTCCGGTTGCATGCACATCAGTACAGAACGGGGAAGCCAAAAAGGGTCATGTCGACTCCCCTCTGCCGGACCTGCTTTGGTGACACGGTGGAGTCCAGCTCCTATTTTCCCATTAGGAGGTTGATCCTGAATCCCACGGAGCTCTTTGACCTTGCCCTATGAAAAACCCAAACTGTCACGAAAAGGCACACCCAAGGACAAATGTGTAAGACCAAGGGAAAAAAGGAAAAAAAAAAACCCATCTCATTAGTATGAGAAAGAGCTCCATCGTTTCATTAAAAATTAGGTTACTGAGTCTCGCGGTTTGACACATATTTATTGCAATTAATTTCAATTACGAAAAACAAGTGTAAATGGCTCTGCCGACATGAAGTGAGCCGGGGAGCTTGTCTGAGATCATTAGACACGGTAACCATGCACGAATATTCGTCTAGCCCCGTGGACGGTGAGTCAGAACTTCCCGACTTCTGTCGGGTGGAAGTCATGGTGTGGCGCTTCCCCCATTAAATATGCCATTAAGGATTCTGATTAATTCCGACATGCAGATGGGGGTGTGTTTTTTTTCCCCCTTGGGTTAAGAAAATTAATAATGCATCGGAATTACAGAAACCAAACCAAGGCACCCGCCGCGGTCGCTCCCTCTCTTTCATCTCCTCTCAGAAGTCGGTGCACCACGCGAGACGTGGGTAGAGGGGTCTCGGCCATGAATATTCAGGGTGGATCGCAGCACATCTATCCTGCCTTTGAGATCTAACTTTCCTGGTGCAAATGAAAGGTTTGTGGTAGGCGGGTTGGAAGCAACCACTTTCTTCTTTGTCTTTTGAAGGTTCCGGATACACAGGCTGTAGAGGGTCGTCAAGGAATTTGGGGTACGGAAGGTATGTTTATGGTCCTGAGCTGGTGGGTCCAGTCCCGATCCCCACCCTAAAGCTCACGTAGGAAGCAATGTTCAGAGGGGGAAAGGATTGTCTAGACTGTACCACGTATTCCACCTGCATCACGAACGAAATGATTCGTCCAATATCACTCCCCAGCACTACCCGCTCTCCCTCTTGGCTTTACTCATCTCCCTTTGATTTTCATGAGATCCCTGACCTCCCACTTTCTTCTCCTCTCACCTCTCAAACTTGGTCCACATATGAGAGAAAACCTACAACCCTTGACCTTCTGAGTTTGACTTATTTCACTTAACGCGATGGCCTCGAGTTCCATCCATTCTCCTGCAAATGGCATGATTTCATTCTTCTTCATGGCTGAGTAATACTCCACGGCGTATATATATATAGACCCCATTTTCTTTACCCATTCATCCACTGATGGACTCCTAGGCTGGTTCCATAGTTTGGCTACTGTGAATTGTGCTGCTATAAACACGGGTGTGCATGGATCACTATTGTGATTGTGACATTCATTCTTTAGAATAAATACAAAAGAGGGTTGCAGTCCTATGGTGGTTCCATGCCTAGTCTTCTGAGGAGCCTCCATACTGATTTTCATAATGGTTGTACTAATTCACAGTCCCAACAACAGGGTACACGCGCTCCTTTTCCTCCCCATCCTCTCTGGCATTGGTTATTATTTGTATTCACGATGACCGCCATTTGTATTCACGATGACTGCCATTTGTATTCACGATGACCGCCATTTGTATTCACGATGACCGCCATTTGTATTCACGATGACCGCCATTTGTATTCACGATGACCGCCGTTTTGGCTGGGGTGAGAGGACATCCCCGTGGATTTTGGACCGGCGTTTGTCCAGTTGCTCATGGTGTTGGACATTTTTTTTACGTGCATCCATTAGCCCTTTGCATGGATTCTTTGAGAATGGTCTGTTCCATTCCTTGGCCCGTTTATGAATCGGGTCTTTGATTTTTTTTTTTTGGTGTGAATTTTTTTGATTTCTTTTCATGTTCTAGACATTAGTCCTCAGTCCCAAGAGGAGCTAGCAGACAAGCTCTCCCGTTCTGCACGGTCCTTTTTCCACACACCTAATTGTCTCCTTGGCTGTGTAGAGGCCTTTTAATTTGCTGTCATACCATTTATTAACTCTTGTAGGCAACAAGCGTGCGAAATCACTGCTACATTTTAGGCTGTTTCCCCCCGTGCAAACCCCAATGGTAAAAGAGCAATTAAGAGAACTCTCAAGTCTCTCTGTTCTTCATTGAATTCTCATTTCGGCTTCTATTAATCCCTCTCTCTACAACTGTTTTCATTGGCAATGGCTCGCGTGGCCTGCGGTACGTGCTCCAATAAGCTTTCCAAGGTGTGTTTGCATAAAATCGAATCGAAAGCTTCCGTCGGTGAGTTTTATTTCCCATCGGTCTCCTTGCTCTTCTGAAAACAAGGATTTTTTTTCTTTTTCTTTTACCATCTCTGTGGGGCTCTTAGGCTGAACCGTACATCTTTCCTCCCAGCGTGATGAGATTGTGCACGTGCCTTTAATCTGTCTTTCACGGCGCTCTCCAAAGCGTTGGGTATTTCAGAATGTACTAAGCCCTGGTGGAAAGACCCGGCATCATCCTCAAGGGGTACCGGGTCTCGTTGAGAGAGACAGACGTCAGAAACATAGGAGCAAACCACTTGGATCATTAGAGCTGTTACCAGGGGATTGCGGGACCCCAGTCTCTTCCTTTTCCTCCTTGCTTCCTGGCTCCCCTATTCAATCCCACCAAGCACAAAGGCCATGGGGCCTCTTGATCATGGAGCAGAAATTTCAAAACTGTAAATCAGAGAAACCTTTTGTCTTCAGACGTTTATTGTCTCAGGCGTTTCTTATAGTAACGGGAAGCTGACGAACACACAAGGCTTAACTGAAGAGGAAATGTGAGGAGTCGAGCTGAGTGCCACATTAAGTAGCTGTCAACTTTCGTGACTTTCTGTAAGAGGATCACGTAGGCGTGAGGATTGTGATAGTGCAGTGTGGCGATTTGCAGAGTGCGGAACCCAGCCTCCTGGGAGATATCCCACCGGCTGGTCAAGAACTCCTCTATTTTCTTCATAACGCTGAGATGTCCTTTGCCTTTTTCACTTGTTAAAAAATGGTGTTGAAGGTGTGAAATCTGCGGTAGTTCAAATTCCTGGTGCAGTCACAGCAATCAAGACAGCGGCCCCAAGATACGCTAGTAAGTGGTTCACGACCGTGTTTGTGCAGTCAATCAATGCCAGTTCCACTTAAGAATGCTGTTTTGGGAGCCAGAGAAATCGTTATTTTTCTTAAATATCTCCTAAGAACGTGTCTTTGGAATATTCTTTTTTGGGGGCGAGGTTACCCAGGATTGAATCCAGGGGCACTGGACCCCAGAGTCACATCCCCAACCCTATTTTGTATTTTATTTAGAGACAGGGTCTCCCTGAGTTGCTCGGGCCTCGCTTTGGGTGAGGCTGGCTTTGAACTCGCGATCCTCCTGCCTCAGCCTCCCAAGGTGCTGGGTTTACAGGCTGGCCTCAACTCTGTGGGCCTCCTGCCTCAGCCTCCTGAATAGTCTGCCGTGTTGGAATTCTGCAAAAGGGTCCAGAGATAATGTGTCTGCCAACAACCCCCCTCAGCTCTGTCCCCCATCAGACTTTCGCACAAGACCCGAGCCCTGGAGGTACGGGGCCGGATTGTGCAAGGTGATCAGGGTACATTTTTCCAAGCCCGCGTGATCGATCATGGACGGCGGGTGACGTATTCGTCAATGAGCCCCGGTAATGAAATCCTGCCAAAGGTAAATGTCAGGCGACATTAATACGCACCGTGTTTCCTAATACCTGGAAGGAGGCCAGCGAGTGGGGATCACTTCACAGAGCTAGCATTCTGTATTTTGCACAATTTGGCAGACTCTCGGGGTGGGTCGAATCCCCTCCTACTGATTTTGCACACCGTCATCAACTTCTGGACATGTGCCTGTTACACGTGCAAATGGACTGAAGGCTGTGGATCCGGATGGCGTAGACCTTGTTTTGAATTAAATTCTAGTGGGAACTTGCAGCCTCACGAAAAGCTTTAGAGCTAATGGTTTTCTCCAGCTGGTGGGGAAGGGAAAGTCTGAGATATTCAAAGCCTGTGAGATAACGCAAGGTGTGACGTTTCACATTGTCACCTTCAAAATGATCAAATTCATACGGGGAAAAGGAGAAGATTCATTGCGGAGAAGAGAATCTATTACACGGAGCCAAAGTTCCTTGCTTTAACCAAGGAGAGGAAATGGGTAGGATCTTTAGACTTTGAAAAAGTGGACATAGCCTTCGCCCCGCGGAGCATTTGAGAGTTCAGAGGAAGCACAATCCGTCAGAAATCACGCAGATCAGAGACGACGTGACCCTCGACCAGGAGAGGGACCTTCGCAATCAATAAAAGTTGAGGAGACATTTCTAAAGTCGAATGAGAAGACGTCGATAAAAATCGAATGAGAAAGTTGGGAAAGAAATAGAAGGTGACGTCGATAGGCCGCCGAGGTTAAGCGGGTTGGAAGACGGGAATGCGATTAGCCCAGAGAGGGAGGGTAGGGCTGTGCACCCCTGGGGGAAGGAGGAGGTCCGTCCTTTGGGTTTTGGATGCATTGGGTTTGCAGTGTCGTCAGGGGAACCGTCACGGCGACGGCGACCCCAGGTGGAGATTTTTGTGGTCGTTGCTGTTCTTTGTAGTCACACACGCGACACTAGGATGGATTTTGACCTATCCTCCATACGTGGAGAATCACTCCCATTCCGGCGGTTGTTCCTGATGTGACGTGACACTGCTTGTGGGTTCATACAGGAAGGTGATGTCCAGTTCATTCCACGGTCTCTCCTATTCCCGTCTCTCCTCCATTCCCTTTGGTCTAACCCAGCGAACTCCTATTCTTCCCTACCAGAGAGCATGTGTCAGCATCCGCATATCAGGCAGAACATCTGTCCTTTGGTTCTGGGGACTGGCTTATGGCACTTAACACGATCGGCTCCAGTTCCATCCATTTACCTGCGAATGCCGTCATTTCACCTTCTTTAAGGCTGAGTAATATTCCATTGTGTGCATAGGCTGCGTTTCCTGATCCACTCATCTGTTGAAGGGCACCTAGGATCACCACTTCCTTTGGACGCTGTGGCTCTATGCTGGGTGCAGCTTGGTCACTCTCTTTCCTCCAGAGGTGTCCTCTCTTTACAAATACCCATCGTCAGGCACCAGCAGAAATCCCCCGTGTGGATCCACGAGGGGGCCAAGAGGATGTCCGCACAGCGGCTGAGCCGGGGGGTTCAGGGTCCGACACAGGTGGAGTGCCCCTCGCCCAACATGCTGGGGCCCAGGAGTGCGCTGACTGGTGTCCATGGTACGGCCTTGTGCCCTTAGGGACGCCTCCTCCCCCCACGCGCTGACCCCCAGGCTCCGGACAGTCACCAGGACACGGCCCCGAAGTCTGAGACAGGGTTCAGCCTCCTTCTTAAAACCGGGCCGTTTGCCTGCGCCACCATGGCGTCCAGGGCCAGCCCTCCTCGGGCACTCACACACACACTCACACACACACTCACACACTCACACTCATACACTCACACACACTCACATACTCACATGCACACTCACACACACACTCACACACTCACACTCACACACTCACACACACTCACATTAACACATACACACTCACACAGTCACACACTCATGCACACTCAGATGCACACTCAAACACACATTCACACACTCACATTCACACACACTTATACACTCACACACACACACTCATGTACACACTCACACTCACACACACTCACTCACACATACTCGGATTCACACTCACACACACACTCACACACTCATACTCATACACTCTCACATTCACACACACACTCACATACTCATACACACACACATATTCACACACTCATACTCATACACACACACTCACATACTCACACACACACTCATACATACTCACTCGCACACACTCACAAGCACTCACACATTCACACACACACTCACACACACTCACACACACATTCACAAACACTCAAACCCAAACACCTACATTTAGATGCACACTCACACACACTCAAACCCACACACCCACATTCAGATGCACACTCACACACACACACATACTCACACACACTCACAAGCACTCACACATTCACACACACACACTCACACACACGTTCACAAACACGCAAACCCATACACCCACATTCAGATGCACACTCACACACACTCACACATACTTACACTCACACACTCACACACACTCTGATGCATACTTACACACCCCCACACACTCACACACACACTCACACACACACCTTCCACAGATTCACACTCACACTCACACTCTCTCACACACACATTCACACACACATTCACACATTCACACATACTCACATACACTCACACACCCTCAGATGCACACTCACACACACTCACACATACTCATGCACACACACAACAGTCACACACTCAGGTTTACACACACACTCTCACACATACTTAGACTCTCACACACTCTCACATACACACTCACACACACACACACACTCTCACACACTCACACACATTTAACACACATTTAACACACACACACACCCTCCCCCACACACTCTCACACTCACACTCTGACACACACACTCACACTCACACACACTCACACGTGCGTTCAGGGATGTGCAGTTGCTGGGCTGTAAAGCACTCTCTCGGCCTCTCTCTGTTGGACTCTGTCCACCTCCTGCCCACAATCTCTCGTGTCTTACCACCTGCCGAGCTCCAGGTCCTCAGGTGACAGACATCTACTTTTTTTTTGTTTGTTTTAAATTGAGAAAACGGTGGCTCCCGCGTGGATGTGCTGGGAGAGCAGGATGGTGTCATGTCACCAAGACGGTGACGGGTGGGATGGGTGTCAGGAAAGTGGGGGAGAGAGGCTGCCCACGGGGGCCAGACCCATTCTGCGTTTCCTTCATAATTACGGAATTTACGAAATCGGAGCACGCAGCGGCCGGCTCAAGAATCCTCTTCCCACCCTCCTTGGTGGCTGGACTGGGTCCTGTGGCTGCTTTCCAGCCAATGAGCTCCAAGCGGCCACCTTCCTCCCTGTACCAAAATGGCCCCATAGGTGAGGCCAGCTCTTCCAGTCCCCCTCATTTCCCCCCCTCTGCAAAGGACCACTTGGGTCCAGGACGTCTGTGAGTCTCATGCTCCAGAAGCAGACCCTCAAGAGAGCACGACTTTTAACAGGCAATGGAGGCCCGGACCTCAGGAGTGGATTAATCCACCAAGTGGATTGATCCATTTATCGCTGAATGGACCTCTGGTGAAGGAACCAAAGTGGGTTTTGAGTCTCCAATGCCCTCCGCCTCCTTTCTCCTGGATCCAGGTCTCTGTGAATTCCCTTCGCCCCTCAGCTTCGTGGGCCGCCCCCAGAATGTTCCGGAGCTCAGTGACTGAGCTCACCAAGAGTCAGACTCCACAGGGGGCTTGGAAAGAGTCGTTCCGTGTCCTGGTTTCCTTGCACAGTGCTGAGACCAAACGGCCTCACAAGATCATCTTAGAGGAGGAGGAGTGGATCTGGGACTCACGATGTCCAAGGTCCAGTCCCTGGTGGCCGACTCCATGGCTCTGGCCCAAGGGGAGCAGAACAAGATGGCGGCAGGGCCTGGAGGAGGAGAGCAGCTCAGGACAGGGCACCAGGGAGCAGAGAGAGCTCTGCTCACCAGGGACAGGACAGAGACCCCCAAGGCACAGCCCAGGGACCCCCTCCTCCAGCCACACCCCACCTGCTGCATTCTCCACCCAGTGAGTCCATCCAAGTGGATTAATCCACTATTGGTCTACACCCAGTGAGTCCATCCAAGTGGATTAATCCACTATTAGTATACACCAGAGAGCAGAGAGAGCTCTGCTCACCAGGGACAGGACAGAGACCCCCAAGGCACAGCCCAGGGACCCCCTCCTCCAGCCCCACCCCACCTGCTGCAGTCACCACCCAGTGAGTCTATTCAAGTGGATTAATCCACTGAGAGGGTTACGCCTCCCCTATCCCAATCATTTCACCTCTGAAGGTTCTTGTAGTGTCTCACATGAGCTTTTAGAAGAAGGGAAGTCTATGTGGGGCTCATGGTGTCTGAGGTTCAGTCCCCGGTGGCTGACTCCATGGCTCTGGCCCAAGGGGAGCAGAACAAAATGGCGGCAGGGTCTGGAGGAGGAGAGCAGCTCAGGACAGGGCACCAGGGGGCAGAGAGAGCTCTGCTCACCAGAGACAGGACAGAGACCCCAAAGGCACAGCCCAGGGACCCCCCTCCTCCAGCCACACGCCACCTGCTGCAGCCACCACCCAGTGAGTCCATCCAAGTGGATTAATCCACTATTAGTTGAAGGCTCTCATAACCCACTCATTTCCACCTCTGGACATTCTTGCACCATCTCAGAGACGAGTTTTTGGTGGATGCTTCCCGTCTAGACCATCACCAGCGTGCTTGCTGGGAAGTGGCTCCCGGAACTCCAATCCCTCTGCCTTCTCCCCTTGCTTCTTGTCCGCCGTGAAGTGAGCCTCTTCTTCCACCCGTGTTCTCACCATAGTGTGCATCCCCAAAGCAGCAGATGGTACACGGGATCCTCCAGCACTGTGAGATAGGCAAACCTTTTATCTTGATAAGCTGATTGCCTTAGGTATTTTGTTACAGTAGCACAACGTACATAGTCTCTCTGATTTTTGCTGTCTCCTGCGACGGCCTCAACATCTCCAAGGACTCTAGTAGCCCAGGGGACCACCGGGAGCCACAGATTAATATTCTCCTATTTCTTCTCCTGATTTCCAGACTGCAGTTCAGAGGTCAGGGCCGAGGTCCTCACAGTAGTGTAAGCAGGGCTTGCAAAATCCCTACCAACTTGACCCCTTTGGATGGAACTTTCCGGAACCCCTGTTTCTGAAACCCTCCTCCATTTTGCCAGGTGCATTTGAGTCGTTGCCTTTAAAAATAAAAAATTGAAAAATCTGTGCCACTCCGCAAGTCAGAACACAATGGCTGCTTCCTGTTCTGGGCTCTCAGTTTTGCCTGAAATAGATACAGGAAAGCGGTCGGAATAACCTCGTTTCCCGGTACGGACTTCCGGGGAAGAGACGCCCAGGGTTGACGGTGTGGGATGAGGGGTGCTGGGGAGGGGGACGGGGTAATGATTCAGGTCGGAGCAGGGTGTAGGGCTGAGGTAGAACCCTGTTCGACTGATGTGTAATTCTGTCTGTCCCTGGGGTAGGCACAAGTGTGGCAGGAGTGGCTGATTCCACTTCCTGGGCTGCACTGTGTGGTTGTTAGATTAGGGTTGGCTCAAATGTTGTGCAAACGGCAAAAAGTCATTCCCTGGAGGACTCGGATTCCTGCAAAGCCCATTTCGGGCTGAGCCTGGATGGATTCTGGAAGCTTCTTCCTCAAAACCCGCTTAAGGACACTTTGGTTTTGCGGGAATTCATGGCAGCGGGTGTGCGTGCGTGCGTGTGGGCACACCTTGCTGGATTTGCGGAAGCGCTGCCTTTACCATCTCCGTGGTTTTGCTATCGATTCTATGGACAGGAGGATTTCCACGGGTCTCTGCGCAGCCCGTGCACGGTTGCATCTGTGACAGACCCAGGCGGAAACCTGCTGGACATTTGCATGGGGTGTGGGGGGGCACTATCCGGTTCGGCTGAATTTGAAACCCCATGAATTGCAACCTCGGGGACAATCCAGGATCAGTTTCCTGCAGAATGCAAAAGCCACACATTGAGGGGCCCTGCCTGTCCCTATATTCCTGAAGACCCACAATAACCCAGGGCCCCCAGCTGCTCACGGACCTGGCACAGGTGCTGCATCTGAGCTCAGCCTACATCGGAGAAATCATTGCACCCATTTCCCACAAGCCGCAGTTCCACAGCTTGGGTGCTGCATGGAGCCGTTGCACGTGGAGATTCGTTGTTTTGGGACACAACACAGCAGAGATACATGCCATCGAGGTCGTTATTAAATCCACCACCGTGACGATTTACCCCTTAAAAATACTGATGCCGGAATAATGCATCTCTCCACGGCTGCTGGACTTTTGCAAAAAATAGAGATGCTCAAAAGAAGAATATTTGCACAGCGATTGGTGCGGTCCACCTTGGAGCATGCATTGCAAGTCTCCATTTCTGCGCAAGAATGAGGAGGAAACAACTTGTTGAAACATTGTGGCCGAAGAAGCTGCGGAGTAACACTGTGGCCAGTGCTGCAGCTCAGGGCGGAGGTCTTGCGGGGGTGGGTGAGGTTTCCACAGGCGACCGAAAAACCACGTCCCTTGAAGTTGAAAATGATGCACCCGCCACCTTTCCTACTATGAGATTTAATACAAAAATGGAAACCGCGGTCTTTCCTATAGATTTGGTCAGTGCTCAACAGAGGCATCCTGCTTTTCGCTATTTAAAGTGTTGGCCACCAGCGAGGACCACACACGGATGGGAGAGCCGGGTTCCATGCAAGCCCGGAGACCATCTATTTTTATTTCTCTTTTTGCAGAGAAATGTGCATTTTTTACGCCGCGGTAAGCGATGAGCTGACACCGGGTCCCTGCGCTCTTTTAGACACGCGAGACAGTGACGGGTGAAGGTCTGGAATTCCGGCCCATCTTTCTGCCCGGGAGCGTAAGTAGCTCCGTGGACAGGCCATCCATCAGGTGCTGAACCAGCGGAGCCGCTGCAAGGCACACGGTTACAGGGCCATCGTCACGCTGAGACCAGGGGCACGGGGTCCCTCGGGAAAACATCCCGAGTCGGGTTGCCTGGAGGAATCTACACCGTGGTTTCAAAGTTGCCCTTTGAAGCCTTCTCATGGGAAATAAGACACGACGCCATTGTGTTTTTATTTTTTAAATTTTTTTTTTTTAGACATCAGAATTCCCTAACTGTGATAGGAGTTAAAAGAAGAAAGGCTGATTCCGATAATAAAAGGGCAGAAGATGGTTCGTTGGCATTCAAAGTGCCTATAGCGCACGCTGATATTTGCAGCGACTCGGAGGCTGAGGCAGGAGGATGGCAAGTTGGAGGCCAGCCTCAGCCACTTAGTGAGGCCCTAAGCAACTCAGCAAGACCCTGTCTCTAAATGAAATATGAAAAGGTCTGGGGACGGGGCTCCGTGGTTAAACGACTCTATATCAATCCCAGCAAAATGTTAATAGGCAGAATATAAATACACATCACTCATTTTGCTACATATTTATTTTTTACTTTGAAAGAATTCTCAACATTTTGAACATATAATTAAACAGAATTCAACATTGTAGACGTTTTAAAATGACATTAAAATGCGGGGCTTTGAATATGTCTATTTTGCCAGGCGTGATGGCACATGATTAGGATCCCAGCAACTTGGGAGGCTGAGGCGGGAGGATGGTGAGTTCAAAGCCAGCCTCCGCCAAAGGGAGGCCGTAAGCAGCTCAGGGAGACCCTGTCTCTCAATAAAACGCAAAACAGGGCTGGGGAGCAGCGGTTGCTTGGTTTCCAGGTGGCATAGACGCTACCCAGTGAACTCTCATCTGCTTTCCTGGGGCGTCCTCACTGGGGGCTAGGGGACCTGGGCATTTCTGAAGCTGTGCTCAACGCTCGTCTGACTTTGCTGCGCCCTGGTCCAAAGCTCTCCCCATTTCCCTCTCCTCCAACTCTGAATTATCTTTCCAAGTCTGATGGAATCCTGGGATATTCCAGAGTCTGGGATATCCCAGGGAACCGGAGCTGCCTGGAGAAGACTCTGCTTGTTCCCGTTGAGGCAACATCGCTCCCCAAACTAGTACTGCTAGGCACCGTGACCTAGGTTGCACACTGCATAAGTGAGAAAGCAGTCTTTTCACCGCACTCTCCGTGAAGGCTGCCCCCTAGAGTTGTGTGGCAGGAAGCATGCACGGTCCTTCTTGAAGGTCATGAATCTATCCATTCATTTTTTTAAAAAATAAGTAAAAGACGGCAAATATTTGCTTCTGTATGTGCCCTATTTCTCGTATCTGGTTTGTCAACTGTAACAGGACAATGGTGACAGCTCTCTGCTGGTGCGCAGTGTCCATTAAATAAAGCTCCCCAGCTTCAGAAATGCCCAGAACCAAAAGGAAAAAGAGGAAAATCACTCAGAGGACTTCAACGTATTGAGTAGAGGCAAAGAAATGCATCGCGTTTGAAGGTGTCTCTCTCTCTCTCTCTCTCTCTCTCTCTCTCGCTCTCGCTCTAGCAGGGATTGAAACCAGGGCTACTTGACCACTGAGCCACATCTCAGCCCTTTTGACATTTCATTTTGAGACTGGGTCTCACTGAGTTGTTGAGGCTGGCCTCCAACCTGCGATCCTCCTGCCCCAGCCTCCCTAGCCTCTCGAATTACAGGCGTGCATCACCGTGCCAGGCTGAGACTGGATTCTTTAAGGACTAGCACACATCGGTTTGGAGCCTGAGTCCACGTTGGCCAAGCAGAGAACCGGTCAGTGCAGCCCAGGGGGCATGCGAGAGGCACAGACATCGGATTTCAGCCGTGACTTAAGAGGTGCAGGTCACTCCCAACACATGGATGCTGTTTTCTATTTCATATTCACATTTTTTAGTCTTTAGGGATTAAAAAGAAGGTACTAGTAAAGACTCAGCTTTTTGGCACTTGCATACTAGAGGCCTCTACCCCACCAACACAGTGTGTCCCAGGCTACCTCCTGCTTCCTCTTTATGCTCCCTGTCCCACTCCTCAGTCTATACTCAAAGGACTTAAAATCAGCCCACACTACAGGGACGCAGCCACATCTGTGTTTATAGCAGCTCAGTTCACAAGAGCTAAACCGTGGAATCAACCTAGGTGCCCTTCAGTTGATGAATGGATAAAGAGACTGTGGTATGCCTACACAATGGAATATTACTCGGCCATGAAGAAGAATGAAATGATGGCATTTGATCCTATGGATATTGTCCCATCACCAGGGCCTTCCTGGACGCCCACCTGCACCGAAGGTCTCGAGTAGACACTGTTCACCGTGCATCTGAGGGCGGCTCGGAGACCAGAGTCTCCGCCACGGGGTAAAACCACACCCACAACTGAAGATACCCCCCGCCCCAGTGTGGACGCATCAAGAAGTCCCCAAGGGCTGGGTGCCGTGGTGCGCACCTGTCAGCCCAGCGGCTCGGGAGGCTGAGGCGGGAGGATCAGGAGTTCCAAGCCAGCCTCCGCCAAAGGGAGGCCGTCAGCAGCTCAGGGAGACCCTGTCTCTCAATAAAATGCAAAATAGGGCTGGGGACGGGGGACTCAGGGGTCGAGTGCCCTGAATTCAATCCCTGGTTCCAAAAAAAAAGAAAAAGGAATCGTCCCCAACCCCGAAAAGAACGCAGGCTTTCCCCGCGGGTCCTTCTGAATGCGGTTGGAAGGGATCCCCTCAAGTGCAGTATCTCCCTTAGTGCCCTGGGGACCCCGAGGTCCACTGACCAAAGAAACCATGGAACCCAGATGTGATACCGTCAGCAATGGGTTGGAAACCAGGTTCGGGGGGACTGGGGTCACGGAAGGATTGACGATGCGCGTTCACGGGGGACACCCGTCACCTTGTATGGGTCTTTATTTAAATAGTGGGGGAAGGTGCTCGGCGTGTGGGCCATATGTGGGGGGCGTGTGTCGATCTCCATGCACATAAATATAGGGTACATCTGCGTCTTTCTGTCCGTCCGTCTCTCTATGTGGACACGGCGAGTGGCGTCCACCCTGGGTTCCACGTAATGGGGTCATCAATACCCATTTGGCCAACGGGGACGGGCGTCCACCCCTGGCTCCTGCCGACGGTGGCAGCGTGGCCCGGGCCTCCCTGTGGCCGGCGGCTAGTTTCCCGCGCCCGGCTCCCGCGTCTGCGGGTCGCACTGGCAGGACAGCCCCGCGGCGGAGGCGCAGCAGACCTGCAGCCACGGCTTCCACAGGGTGTTGCCCGGGGACAGCTGGTCGGGGACGCCCGCGGACAGGGTCTGGGCGTGGCGGTCGGCGGCCTCCTGCAGGACCCTCAGGATGTCCTGGAAGCGCGGCTCCGTCTCCGGGGTGAGGGGCCTCGTCTCGCCGGGGTCCGTGGACAGGTCGAAGAGCAGGGGCGGCCGGTGGCGGGTGACGTGGCCGTCCAGGCAGAGGCACACGTGGGTGTCGAAGCAGCCGTTGGCGCCCTGCGGGTGGAACTTGGGCGTGAAGTAGAAGGCCTTCCAGACGGACGAGCCTGCGGGCGGGGGGGAGAGGACACAGGGTCAGCCCGGCCGACAGCCACCCGCGACCGGGCACAGAGGCAGAGCCACGCTGCAGGGGCTTTGACAAGGTCAGGACGTGTCCCTCGGTCAAACTCAGGCGCCCTCGACCCCTGAGCCCCGTCCCCAGCCCTATTTTGCATTTTATTTAGGGACAGGGTCTCCCTGAGCTGCTGTCGGCCTCCCTTTGGCGGAGGCTGGCTTTGAACTCGCCATCCTCCGGCCTCAGCCTCCTGAGCCTCTGGGGTGACAGACATGTGCCACGGCGCTTGGCTTGAAGTAAACTTTTTTTTTTCTGCCCATTTCCTCATAAAAGCATGGGATTTCAAATAAATAATAAGACAAATAGTTTATAGGCAACGTCCCAGCGGCTCAGGAGGCCGAGGCAGGAGGATGGTGAGTTCAAAGCCAGCCTCAGCTATCTGGTAAGGCCCGAAGCGACTCAGGGAGACTCTGTCTCAAAATAAAATGCAAAAATAGTGCTAGGGGTTTAGTGCTCCTGAGTTCAATCCCCAATACCCTCCCTCCAGAAAAAAAAAAGCCAGTATACGGCACGTGGCTGTATTGATCATGTATCATAATGCACTGGATTCCAGAATATGCTACAGCCGTCGTCCCATGAATTGCAATGCGTCCACCTGATTCTGGACGCCCACTTAAATAGGATCATCTTCACCGACTGCCATCATGAGCTGCGATGATTCAGATGCCACAATTTACAGCGACCACTTTTAATAGGCATCAGACCGTCAATGCTTGACTCAAAAATCTCCATTTCACTGCACGAAAATATATCTATCTTATAATAACGGTCTTCACGGGTCTTTAAAAATACAGCGGGAGCCAGGTGTTCTGAAGGCGCACACCTGTCATCCCAGCGGCTTTGGGAGGCTGAGGCAGGAGGACCACAAGTTGGAGGCCAGCCTCGGCGGCTTAGCAAGGCCCTAAGCAACACGCCCCATTATTCCAAGCACCACGGGTGCAGGCCGCGGCCCAGAATGCTCTGGAATGGAACCCACTCGCCACGGGAAAACCGTGTCCGTCTGGCTCAAGACCCAAGAGTTTAAGCAATTGCACTGAAAGGAGCTGAGGCCGGCGCCTGCCTCGGGAGCCAAATTCATCCCAGGGCCAGGTGCCCACCAGAAACTGGGTCTTGCTTTTCTCACTTCTCCCTGTCTCTGCCCTCGGTCCTCTGTACTCCTCCACATAAGGCGTCCCCCAGCCCCTGATCCACTATGTTCCTCTCCCGGGTCTCTCTAGGCGGGGGCTGGCTGGCTGCATGCATTTGCCGTTTGCACGATCACGCACGGAATCGTGCCACGGACCCAGGATTCCGAGTCCGGGGTCTCTGCCTTCTAGAACATGCCACCAGGAAGCCATGCAGATTTTTAAACAAGCGTCCAACTTGGTGTGGTTTCTGCGGCAAATGGCAGGTGCGTCGTTTTGCACTTTAGAAACACAAGGAAGGGGCTGCTCCGGGTTAAGTCTTTGGAGTGGAGCGAGAGACAATGGTACGGTGAGAGCCTGCCACAGAGGCTGCCCGCGTAGTAGCTTGGTGGCGGGAGGCAGGGAGGAGGACAGGAGGAGGGAGGACAGGAGGAGGGACGGGAGGAGCATCAGCCATCAGCTGGGGCCACCCATTACCCAGGAGCGTCCAGCCCCAGAGATGAGCTTCAGAGCACCCAGAAAAATGCCCGTTGCCTCTCCCCTTTGCAGTGGGAATGGAAAGTCGGACCTCAGCCTCTGAGGCAGGGGAGGCTGAGGCAGGAGGATGGCGAGTTCAAAGCCAGCCTCCGCCAAAGGGAGGCCCTAAGCAACTCAGGGAGACCCTGTCCCTAAATAAAATGCAAAGTAGGGCTGGGGACAGGACAGTGTGGGACGGACACCTATGTGACCAGAGGCTAAGAGAGGAAAGAAGGAAAAAGGGGCCCAAGTAAAGCGCATTCCTGGTCTGGAGGCTGGCGGCCTCCGGGAGGCAGGGAGGCCGGTACTCACTGTTGGGCGGGTGCCACCGCACGGCGTTCAGGTAGGCGTTGCAGTAGTGGAAGAGGAACTCGTGCTCCGAGCGCCGGCTCTTCCCTTGGAGCAGCGGCATCAGGTCTCGGCCATCGATGATCCTGCGGGGGGAGAAGGAGGAGGTGGGGCGAGGTCAGGTGTGTGTGGATGCAGCGCGCATCCCCCGGGAGTCTCCTTCGGGGAATGTCCTTCCCCGCTGAGCTGCTGGTCTGGGGGACGTCACCAGCACCAAGGACATCAAGGATTGCAGCAGGGGCCACCTGCAAAACCAGGCGCCCGCCCGGGAGGCCAAGGCCGGAGGACTGCAGTTCCAAGCCAGCCTCAGCAACAGGGAGGCCCCAAGTAACTCCGTGAGGCCCCGTCTCCAAATAAAATACAAAAGAGGGCTCCGGGGTCCCGTGTCCCTCCCGATGGCAAACAAGGCACAGACACCATCAGCCACGGGTTTCAACCAAAGGGCCAAAGCCTCAGTCTGGTCCTGGGTTGACCGTCAGCGGCTCCATTTTGCGGGGCTCAGCTGGGGACTTTCCCTGGTCGGATGAGGACGCTGGGACCCTGTCTTCTCGGGAGGCATTTAAGGGTCCTCTGGTCCCTGAGGGTCTTTTCTGGGGTTTATTTTGGTGGGCAGGGAGGAGCATGGCCCTCGGGGAGTCCCTCCGTGGAGAAAAGCGACAGGTTTGGATCATGTCTCTTGGGGAGGTGTCTCCGGACTCCCCAGAGCAAGAGCAATCGCCAGCGTTCGGACAAATCTCTTCACTGCTTCCTCTTTCTTTTTTTTTTTTTGGTACCTGGGAATGAACCAAGGGGCACTCGACCCCTGAGCCCCGTCCCCAGCCCTATTTTGCGTTTTATTTAGAGACAGAGTCTCCCTGAGTGGCTCACGCCTCCCTTTGGCGGAGGCTGGCTTTGAACTCGAGATCCTCCTGCCTCAGCCTCCTGAGCCGCTGGGACCACAGGCGTGCGCCACCGTGCCCCGCTCGACTTTAACTTCTTGGATCTGTTATTCATTTATTTATTTTAACCCCCATACGCCAGCAAGACTCAACATGACATTTAAGATTTTTGGGAGAGGGAAGTGCTTTTCTGAGATGGGCATTTGTAACCGAAATTATCATAGGAACAATAGTAAGTGGGATGGCATTGAGAATCGCAGCCTCCACGTCCTAAAAGTCTTTTTCTTACTTAAAAAGCAAAATATTTTAGTATAAGTGAAGGAGGGGAACGGAGTCTACGCCGTAAGCTTTTCCTCCTTCCTACGGGGTGGGTCCACCTGCAACCTGCGGGTTGGAAGGTCCTGGTGAGTGGCGGTCCCCGAGGGTCT